>NC_083766.1:50047673-50062673 GCF_963514075.1 Conger conger | reverse complement strand
TCACTAGTTGAGTTGAGTTTGTTATAATGCCCATTACTGCGGACACATTATGGTCTCTTTTCTTTAGAAAAACATGTTTTTTTTTCTTCTTCCTTGCATAACATATAATTTGCTAATGCTAGCTTGAGAAATAAACAAACTCCGAATTTGAACTTTCAATCCAAATGGCTGGCTTCACTTTCTCGGTTGCAGAAAGACAGCTGTAACAAGAGCAACGTTTCTTTACTAAACTTACTTCCTTCGGGGCGATAGAAAATTATGTTGAGGAGCACAAACCCTTAAGAACGCTCAAGCACAAAATGTCTGTGGCTAACTGCCTGGATTCATATTCTGAAAGAGAGGGCTCTTTCTACGGTCACGGCACGAACCTTTCAGAAAGAGACATTTTGGCAGGGCTGGAGCCGTTTCCATGGCAAGCACTCTCAGGACCCAAAATAAAGGCCTCTATTCAGCTGCAGTTTTGCAAAGATTGACAACACTTAACCTGCTTGTGTTAAAAAAATATTATGAGTACAAACAGCAGGAAGGCTTATGAAAAACTACATTTCTAATATGTTCTCAACTACACACTTCACCATATTATACACATACACTGTATGTAGACACATATGCAAACATACATACCTAAACATACATACAGTATGTATACATATACAGTATACTGCATAAAGATATACACCTATAAGTACAAATATCCTGGCTTATGGACCAACTAGAGAATGATTTCTACCAGTAATTCAATAGAAAAATAAAACATGTATTAAAATAAAGCAGAGCATGTATTGAGAATGCAGGTTTTTTTGCTTGTGAGTCTGATTGAGTGCAAACCCAGGGGTGCATACTCAGTGCAGAGGCTCACGGTACACTTTGTGTTTGATTTACATTTGCAAACAGCGGACTGAATTCATAAGCAGGCTCGCCGGTAGACATGTTGGTGCACTGTTAAAAAAAAAAAAAGAAGAAAAAAAAAAGAATAATAATTTTTTTAAAAAGGTCTCATGTTTTACACTGGGAAACAATTCAAATTAGCAGCTGGCTTGAGTTTCCCTTAAAACCGCGTTCGTAAATAATCTTAAGTTATAACTGCGCCGAGCGGAACCAGGGCCCTTGGGCTGCCGACTTGGCAATGATGAAAACACTTTTCTTTTATTGTCGCTGTGCGGTGATACATTTTTCCCCCTCCCTCCTCTGCCCTGACAGTTTCAATATTTATCACTTCTGTGGCACGTAATTATTACACATCTTACAAGTCCTATGGCAGAGCGCTGAGCCCGGCCCGTAAAACAGAGAGCGGCTGGCAGTTTAATTAAAAGACGGCCGCGGCTACTTAATTACACCCTTTTATTTTTTAATTGCGGTTGTCTGGAACGCCTGAACTGCGGTACCGCGGGTAAACGTGCGTCTGCCGTTAGCGGGAGGGGGAAAAACAGAGATGTCAGGTCTCCATCCCGCTACGACGGCGTGCATCCATTAGAGGGGAAATGGCTGGTGGCAAAATGTCGGCAGTTTGTCGTTTTTCACTTCAGTGCGAGGTGTGGTCTCAGCTCTGGGGGGGTGGGGGGGGGTTGGCAGAAGAGAGTCTTCAAACCTGAGGTGTCGCCAACCTGACCCCCCCCCCTTCCCCCCTCCCGTATGCAGTCAGCAATTATAAACTGTTAAAACAGTTTGCGCGAATCTTAACCGAGAGGCGCTCTCACAACCGTGCAAATGAAGTGTTAGCTTTTGGAGTTAAGCAGGCGGAGAGGCTTTAAAGCAGTCGCCCGTTTTTTCGCGGTGACTGGCACGTTTCGGGCGGAGAGAGAGAGAGGGGAGCATGGGGAGAGGTGCTGATGAACGCGGCTGTACCTCGTCTGTTCGCTGTCGGAGAGATGCTTTTGAAAAGACGGCATAAAAAACGGATACCGAGCAGGTGCCAAAAAAAAAAAGACGACGGAAAAAAGCCGAAAAAAGAAAAAAAACGCGTAGCCCCGACCCCCGTCGCACGGGCCTTTTAAGTCCCCGTGTTTAGATGGGAGAGATACAAAGCGTGCGAGTAGATTACGGGCGGTTATTTGTGAAGTCGCGATGATACGGCTCTAATGGGGGTAGAGAAAGACGCGCTGACAGAAGTAGAAGAGGCTGACAGGCCTGCGGTTACCTGTCAGTCCCGTCACAAAACCTAATAGCTTCCACAGGCTTCCCCTGAGCCAGTGGAGAGGGAAGCCATGATGTTTCTGGATGACAGTGCTCACCAAGAACGTGTGTGAAAGCCATTACGGTATTAGAAGTGTCAGGTGCCAGCGCGGCGGAGCTCTGATCTGACAGACAGGCATCGCGGTGGATACTTACAGGTTATTTGAGGCCTGTCATCTCCATTAGGGAGCCGAAGCCGCAAGTGGAATTCATCATTAGCTTGTTTTGTTTTTGTGAAGGGAGCGCTGAGCGGGCGTGTGTTTGTGTGTGTTTGTGTGTTTGTGTGTATGCGCGTCTGTGTGTGTGTGTATGTGTGTGTCTGTGGGGGTGCGTGTCTGTGTGCGTGTATGCATGCGTTTGTGTGTGTCTGCATGTGTGTGTTTGAGTGTGCGTGCATGTCTGTTTGTATGTTTGTGTGTGTAAGTGTGTCTGTGTGTGAGTTTGTGTGCGTGTGTCTGTTAGTGTATGTGTGGGTCTCCATTTTTGTGCTTGTGTGTGTGCATGTGTCTCTCGTCTCTATGTGTTTGTGTCTCAGTGCTTGTGTAAGTGTCTCTGTGTGTGCGTGTATGTGTGCGCATGTGTTTGTATGTGCGTGTATGTGTGCGCATGTGTCTCTCGTCTCTCTATGTTTGTGTGTCTCAGAGCTTGTGTGAGTGTCTCTGTGTTTGTGTGCGCCTGTGTGTGTTTGTGTGTGTGAGAGAGAGAGATATACGTGGGAGATGGTGGATGGGGAGGCTGGGGCCAAGGCCTTTACAGATTCCTCCTCATTAACAGCTCATGATGGCTGGCACACAGCGCGCGCCTCCCTGGCTCTCCTTATTAGCAGCTGGCAGCGGGGAGAGAAGACGAGTGGACACTGGCACAGGCCCGCTCCACGGTTTGGGAAAGGAGCGAGCTCGCAAAAACACACCCAAAAAAACTATCTCAGTAGATTTAATTAAAACTGTGCTGAACAGATGGGGAAGATGGAAAGAAGTCCAACTGGAGACAGCTCATCTGTCTGGGTCCACACTTTTTTTTTCTCCTCCTCTCTCTCCCACTCTCTCCCTCTCTCCCCACCCTTATTTTAATGAATCCTTGGCTTCCAGAATGTCCCAATTTGAAGCCTCCACTCTGGAGGCATGACAGACGACAAAAACAAACCAGTCAGTCAGGCCCACGTTGGCTCTTGAAGGAGAAAGCAGAGTTTGCACTAGATAATTACCAGGCCCTGGTAAACCGGCTTTGGGTCTGAATGTTGCACTGGAGAGCTGCTAATCCCTTATTAAAAGGTAATCCCAGTGTAAAATAAAGGACAGCTATTTGTTTAAAATAGCTCTTTAATGGCACGGTCGGGCCGAGGAGAAGGTCAACCTGGGTAAAGTCGAGTCTCAGATCGGAGAGATCAAGTCTCGCTCTCCCTGCAGAACCTGCTTTTCATTCAAATTTAATCATCAAGAAAGCTGGGACGTGACCTTCACGGGCTGTACATTAAAGGGAAAAACGACGAAGCTTGTTCGTTCCCCCGCGGTCAAACCATGGTATTTCAAGGCAAAATAACTATTCAAAACCAACAAATGAATTAAAGACACAGCTACTTTGTATTAAAAGTGCAGCTGAGTTTGTGGATTTGGTTTAATCCTTCATGGTGCCTGAAACAGGACCCTTGTTTTTAACCGCCGAAAAAACAACCGTGAGGTAGTACCAGGGCCTCAGCCACACTGAAGAAAAGCCCATTTTACAAGGCTGTTAAGAGAGGGAAGTTTAAGAAGAATTAGGAATTTTAAGTAGTCTCAGAAGTCCAGGAAACCATGAATGTATTGCATGCATGTAAAATGATAATTTGTTTAAGTGGCTTTGCGTTTTTATTATTAAAACCTTGGTGGTGTTATGTTACCATGGGATCGTACTGTGTGTCCGCAGACCATGGAGGGATCAGGATTTCACAAAAATATCCAAGGGAAATAAAAAAGACTTAAAACACACAACATATTTTTCCATCCATGTTTTTAACCCGAGAAACAGACGTTGAGTATCTTTCCCCCAAAAAAACAGACCAAAAAAAAAAAAACTAGTTTATGCAACAATTGAACGGTGGAGAGAAAAAAAAAGAAAAAAAGAATCTCCACTTTTTTTCCTTTTTTGCTTAGCTCAATTCCCTACTACATTAATCTCATTATCCTTTGAACCTTTTCACCGGCTATGCCAAATGCAATTTGTATTCTGCAGCCGGGCAAAAGCTCTAAACTGATTATCCCAATATGAACCGTGGCAATCCGCGATATTGTTGGGTCTGAAAGGCCATCTACGCGCTGAATGGGGGCTCCCATATGCCTTCCGAGTTTCATGACACAATGTTGCGTCTGCTTTGCAAGGGATAAATTAAGCGTGCGAAAGTCTGAGCAAAGCCCTCATTTTCCAGTTAATCAAATCTCCCCTAATCAAATTAGCGCACATAATTCCTCTGGATGCATGACACAAAAAGTGCATTATCCCCTTCTTTGGAGCTGAAAGGGAGGAATCAGCGTGGTGCCTTTTCTCCTCTGCATGAGCAGCCCTGAATAGGGGAGGGGGGGGGGGGGCTCTTCCTAGTGAGAAAGCTGAGAAAGACGGGGTCGCGCTAAACTTTGGCAGCGCTTAAGTTCCCAGCTCATTAAAAGGGCTCCACTGTGGTCACCTCCGGAGAGCACTGGAGCATTCGGTAATGAGCTACTTGTTTAATTTTCTTTCAAAGACCGGACATCTGTGACAAACCTCCCCCTTACCGACGCGGCACAAAGCCGATCTATCAATAGGCCTAAGGCCTCTATCTGGTTTGATGAAGTGTTTTCCATTGAATAAACCAGATAATACATTTTGAAGAGAAGAGAACAATTGCCATTAACTGCGATCTCTCAGAAGAGTCAAAGCCCATCATGAAAATTCAATAGCGGTCGAGCTAAATGGATAAATGTTCACAGTCAACCTTTTTTAATTGATTTCCCTTCATGAAATGATCTACTCTCGGGTGATAGCCGTCCCCAAGCCCCTCTTTAACCTTTCCTTTCATACCAAATACATTTAGAAGCTCGG
This sequence comes from Conger conger, assembly GCF_963514075.1. NCBI lineage: Eukaryota > Metazoa > Chordata > Actinopteri > Anguilliformes > Congridae > Conger > Conger conger. Next base: position 50,057,450 of record NC_083766.1, on the reverse strand, counting down.
AACAAAAAAAAAAAAAAAGTAATAGCTAAAATATTAATCTCCCACTGGAACAAGGGCTTGCTACAGACCAGGTTTTCAGATCAATTCCCCAAAGTGTCAACCGTCTACAAAAGGGCTGGAGCTCTCAGTAAGGCCCGGCATCACCGATTTTGACCTTTATCGAATAACAGCCCCCACATCCACATTCTAGCAGGGCTTATAAACGCGTCTCTCGCCAAAAATGGAAATTTAAAGCAGACACGTCTCGCGTCTCTCCCGCTCAGTCACTTCTGATTATTTCATAACGCGGCCCCCGAATCTTTCATTACGAAAGCTGTCTGAACGATATTCGCAATTTAATGCCTCCTAATGTCTTTGAATATGTTTGTAATAGTAATATATTCCCTTCCATCTGTAGCCTGCCACCTCTGCTTGCTGTCTGCCAAGAGGAAACTATGCGAGCGTGGGAGTGAGATATTCCCGGGGAGTCGAGGATAACGCTGAAATGTCGGCGACTCGCACAATGTAAACACGCAATAATGATTTACCCGGGGGTCAGAGGTCAAAGCCATAGATCTAGTATGAGCTGCCGCGTGGTTATTGTTCGGTACAGCCTGTCAGGGGAGGCTGGATGAAAGCCTTTAAGGGCAATAATAACTAAACGGCATGTTATTATGTGTATACCACTAGAGAGCACCATCTGTGCTGCTTAATGTAGCTACAGCAGGTTAGAGGCTCCGTTAATTTACTAAGACAACAACAATGAAAAAAGACTTGTCACAGACCGATTCTGGCGTTCAAACAAGGTCGATTTACAAATTTTACACCACATTAACACGTGCTTCTCATGCGTGCTGTTAAAATATTTTTAGCTGTATAGTAAAAAATACAATGGCTGTGTTGCTCCCAAATTGAAATTTTAAAATTTTAAGTGGGGGCAAAGTCAGTATCAAAACCAAGAGCTTTGTAAGAATGGGACTCAAGACAAAAGCAGGGACAACCACGCACACTTTTCAAATTCTATTCCCCTTGTGTTTCTATATTATTCTACTGGCACTATGCAGTTCTACACAGGGAGTGTTGCAACGCTAAAATGTATATACTATATATAGAGACAAAAACTGCTCCTTCAATATACATGAAATACTTGTGTGCTACTGTGTGTCCTTAACAGATTACTGGCACATAACACAGAAGACTATCTCTTTCTCAATAAAAAAAATGTTGAAATTATTTAAAGTTGCTGAAATAAAATGAAAGAACCGGATGGGCTCTTAATGACTTAATGACAAAACTATAGAATTATAGAAATGTTTTTGTTGTCATCAGTTAAGCAGCTTAACTGGAGAATCTGCCTTGCTTTGCTAAGTAGACTAACCAACGAGAAATCAAAATTTGACAAACCATTTAATCTATTTTACACATGCACTAATTAAATGCCCAATTAAATATTACCAATAGTAATTATGAGCAAGAAAAATCCCGACTTTCTTCTGGGAAAATGCCTTCTGGGTGAGGTCCTTGTACACCCTCGATTTGAAGGTGGGCGCATCATTAACCGAATCCAAGTTAAAGACCTCACTTACCCCAGCGTGAAACAGAGCGCTGGTGCGTACGCATCAATTCAACGGGCTCTGGTCAGCCATGCAATTAGCCCCTCGAGCCTCCCCCTCCTGTCCTTGACCGAAAATAAATTAACCAGCGACGCAGCCTTAAGTCATCACGGCGTATTGCTGCACTGCAATTTTTTTTCCACCCGTCTCGGCATCCTCACTAATGCTCACACCACCGGAATGCTTAAACTGTCAACTTACGTCTCTAAATCTCGCCGATAACACGCAGAAGGCAACAGCATGCATTCATGGTAGCACAACTGGAGGGCTGCTGTGCTTGTAGCAAACGGTACGTGATAAGCATGAACGTGACCAAACACAGGCCACAGTATTTGGTAGTTATTTGAACTTGGTCTTTATACACTTATCAGATAACTACACTTCTTTATTTATCTTGGTACAGCAGTTGTTTACCTTATTACTTACTGACTATTTACTATGTGTCCTAGACTCAATATTCAAGGCTGTAGAACATCTTTGTGAATTGTACCTTATCGGACCTGTTCTCTAGTTCTAGTGACCTTCCGTTTCTACGCACTTATTGTCTGTCTGATAAGTAAAATGTAATGTACAAAAGAAGAGACATAACCTTCTTCTTTTTTTTTTTTTAAGATTGCTATGATGACTAAGCTGTTGTTGAGTCTATGCTCATGATACTCAGACAAAACATTCATTAGAAAAAGGGATGACAGTCTTTGCCAGAAATGGTCAAATTCAGCAAAGGAAGCTCCATTACGGTTTATTTTGTAGGCCGTCCTGACACCTGACCCTTGGCGGTGCGCGACGCGGTGCGCTTGCCAGCGGAGCGGGGAGGTGTAAACTCGGCCTGTCAGGCCGGGGTAAATGATGTGTAACATGAAGAGAGCGGGAGAGCTCCCGGCCAGACGCGCTATCTGTGTCTGACAGCCGCCCTGGCGGGGGCGGGGGTCAGAGGGCTCGCCCTTCCAGTAAAGAGAGCCGCGTGATTGTGTTTCCTGGGTGGCTGTGCCGGGGCGGGGCCGTAGGTGGCAGGAAGGCCGATCCCCCTGTTCTTCCTCGCCACTTACAATGGCTCAGTTCTGCCATTTTGTTTAGCGTTTTGTTCATTTTTCCAGTTCATAAATAAAAACCATACACCCAGTATAGTACACACAGGGCTGGTCCTAGCCATAGACGACAGCAGTGGTAACCTATGGCGACAAACAAAGAACTAAAATTAAAATTAAAATTAAAATTTATGTGTTGCATCCTTGGTAGTCTGCAGCGAGAGTGTGTGCATATAAACAATGCTCAAGTCAGCTTTCTGATAAGAATGCAATGCATGCATTGCACAGTAAAAAACAGATTATTTTGTTTGCACATTAAAGTGCATTTATTTTTATGTCTGGCATATAACATTAAAACTGACCACTAAAAGTAGTCTGGATATGTATATGTGTATCACACAGACACATACACATCTGCATACATCACAGGACCACACACACACACACACACACACACACACACACACACCCCAACACTGATTACCAGACAGCCGAGTTACAATTCAAAGTAATAAGCTATGCTAACAGCTTATATTCAAATTATTCAGTCTTATTTCTTTGGCAAAGTGCTTAATTACATCTTAACAGGGCATAACCCACCCCCGAGTTCCCTTTCCTTATCGCATTTCTTCGGAATGGCAAGCTTTGTGAATTCACATCTGAAGCGGGGATGGGCGTACTGCAGCAGCCGGTCCTGGGCGTGTTGGCGGTTAGCGGTTAGCGGTTAGCGCAGCCGGCCGTCCGTCGGGGGACGGAGGGTCAGGCGGCCAGCGCGGAGGAGGAGGAAGCGGCGCATGAGCGTGTTCTAAAATAAGGAGGGATTGTTAACCGGCTTTTGTGAAGATTTATCGGAGAGATATCAGCGAGAGCAGCTCCCAGCTCCTCCCGTGGAAAACATTTGGCTCCTGGCAACACCTATATCCCACCGTGAGTCATCCGGAGGAGTTCTGCGGAGGTCTGGAGAAAACCCAGCGCCCCGCGCTTATCCGGCGGGGGTTTGGGTTAAGTCCTCACAGAGTCCGCAGCTTTCCACCTACGGACATTTTACAAAGCAGCTTAAATCATGCATGGGGTGGCCTGCAGCAGATAGCGCTAACACTGCTAACACCGCTAACACCGCTCAGCCCTTCAGGCCCCCCCACCCCCCGATAACTGTGCTGACCGACTCACTTCACTGGAAGAAACACAGAGGCAAATATTAAACAGAAATGTTAAGTTTCTGTCAAGACAAACCCACACAAGTGCACCATCTCAAAAGCGCTGGTAGACAAGTATGATGAAGGCATCTGAGGAACAAACATGTCCTCAAGTGGACATACGGCAGTCTCTGGACATATCTCTAGCAGTAAGTTAGTCGGTTATCAGGGCTTAGTTCAAGAGTAACTTTTTGATCTATGACAGCCATTTTGTTGAACTGAAAAGAAGAATTAATCTCAGCAATGAAATAATATAATACCAAATACTTAATTCACTTCCTTTGGAACCAACATTTATTTTCATTTTCCCATGTTGTACATCCTCACAGGCAATTGTTTTTGATAACTGTATTGTATTTAAAATTATGCTAGGGGAATTTTAAGCACAAACTACTACTGCTAACCCTTATACAATTGGGAATTATTACACTGATGGGACATTTGAGAACTTCCTGCTCATCCCAGCTTGGGAATGTCGAAAGAGCATCCAACTGGCTTTGTTTCCATGGTTTGTGTGTCGCGGTAAATCACAGTTTCTGCTGTGGAACCCACAGGGGAGCATTCATGTACAAACATCTTCAGCTTTCACAAATCTGGGGCTTAGAGGAACACTGAAATGGCACATTTTGGCAAATAAAAAACAACCATAAACTACGCAGACAAAAGAGTGCACACCACTAGGGCTAGCCTGTGATGCCATTACGTAATGCGTGTGATGCCATTACGTTATGCGTGTGATGCTATCCGCCTGGTTTTTACCACCCTCAGGGTCATACGAAGAGAAGAATGCGCATTTGTGTCCCGTGCAGTTTTCAAGAATCAATAATTTTGGGATAGCCATAAATCAATCAAAAAGAAAAAAACTCCTCAGGTTACATTTCTGCTCCATAAGCTGCTGTGCAAACACGACTGAAAACAAATCTATGGACAGTTTCCTAGACGATAATGTAAGGGCAGCCATTTGATAACAACCACAGGCTTCATCAATCTCAGCCCAAACTGTCAGTTTATATTAATTTACACGCAACAGTGCCAAGCGGGATAAATTTAACTACTCACAGACATAATGTGATATATGGCTCTTTTTTGTTTATGTCTGTGTTGCATTAAGCCTGTGGGGGTTTCCCTTCAATAATATAGGTGTACTACTTAATCTCTCAGTGGTTGGTTAATTGTGATGGTGTACACACGCAAGTAACAATAAACACATTCTCTGCTGGTTTCCGAGTGCTCATCCATCACTGCTTCCCATAAGGTTATAAATAGCCAGAGTGTTTTTATATAAATGTATCTTCATAAACATCATTCAATTTGTTTCCAGGCAATGTTGTAATATAACCTTGACATGCTACTTCAGTAATTCAGATAGCTATACCTAGCAACTCCCAAACACGTTTGTTTATTATTTTTTTAATATATTGTCATATATTGAACTGCAGGTGATTCCTCGTGGTGAGAGAGGCTAGCAGAACGAGGGGGCATAAATGGAAAGGATAGCAAAGGATAAATTCTGCAGACATTTTTTTCCACAAAGATACTGGTCATGATGTGGAATAGCTTGCCAGGACATGTAGTGGAGGCAGAACCAACAAAGGTTTTCAAGACCTGGCTTGATACGGGCTAGATACTATTTAGCTTTTAGGCAAACGAAGCAGTAGATACACTCGTGGTAGGATAAGGCGAGGATAGCTGGGATGAATGGACTATTCTTGTCATTATGTTATAATAGGGAACTCTTAAACCTTTTAATATTCCATATGGATTCTTAATTACATGGCATTTAGCAGACGCTCTTATCCAGAGATGTACAAATTTAACATTTTTTAACCATTGTATTAATTCATACAATACTGGTTTACTACCTGGCTCAATGGCACAACTGCGGTGACCTACACTGTTCTTTGTGGAACCCTCTATGATAGGTATGAAGTGTGAAAGCTCCTAAACAAAGAACCATTTTGCCTGACAAAGGAACCCTTTAACTGGATAGGGTTCCCGTTGGAAGCTTGGAATCAAACCAGCAATTTTTAGGCTGCAAGTCCAGTTCCCTACCCAATTGTACTCCACTGCCACCATTTATTCACCAATGGATTGATGATGCCAGCACAGGGTCTGAACAGATAAGGTGTGACGAGTTAAAAATAACCAGAGCTTCACAGAACGGTGAGCATGGTCTCATCCATGCTCAACATCACAAACACTGTCCAACGTCGAACCGCCCAATTACTCCAACAGTCTGCTTTTCGGGTTTTAGCTGTGTATGTAAAACAAACACCTGGCAGGGAGCAGCATTAATTTATAAAGCTCCGTCTCTGCGATTAACGTGATTAGTATGACATAATGTTGGAAAGGTCCGCAGCTTTAAGTGAGTGATCTCTAATTATTCTGACAGAGGAAGTTAACTCCTGGCATAACATTAATGCTGCAAAATACTGCACTGTATGGATCGCACATCAATCTCCTAGAGTAGGATCTGTATTTTAGTGTCAGAGCCCAGCACCAGTGCCAGAACAAAACATAAATCCCGCTTGATTTATAGTGACGTTAATCACCAGCTGAGCACCGCTAACGCGAACGCATAATACGGGCTTGTACGAAGCCGCAACAACATCAAAGTACCGTCTATTGCCCGACACGTTTTTCTAAACGACTACAAACAGCATTTACGGAAGAAACACTACAACACAAATATAACAATGCCTGTTTATTTTTCTGTGTTCTAAGAAAATTACCGTTAACATTCCTTGTAACGGCACAGATTTTAATTGGCTCCGTTCTTCTCCAAACGCCGCGGAAAAGTCTACGTGGTTTAATGACATGCTAATGTAAACACGCCGATTTGTATTCCCCGCACCGACTCTCCCGGGGTGGGTGGGTGGATGGGTGTAAATTCTAAATGAGAGATCATCTCCCCACTTTAACTCTGTCCTGGGCAGAACGAGCACACGGGGTGAATACCTGACAGACCTATCGGCGAGTCAATGTTGTAACTGCCATCTGCACTAAATGCATTATTTAACTGCATCAGCGCTGATTAACATTTGCTGTAACCTATGGTAATAGGCTCTGGGGGCCTTCCAGGTCTACTTTGCCCCAGCAGCCGGTGTCTCCCCTTCCAGCTTTTGAAACAAGCCTCTTTAATTTTTAATGGAGCACATGTTCCATTGCCTATACAAACACACTAATCTGCCAAGCATGTGCTCCATAACATGGCCAACTATGCCGCAAGAATACAAAACGCTCGCTTGCGTTTCTGGGTCTGCGCATTTCGTGTTTGACGCTCGCTCGTGTGTGCGTGGGTGTGTGTCCGCGCATGCGACGAGACGCTAATTTGCCATTTCCATAAGATGCACGCGGTACGTGTCAGCCGAGTGTTTTTCCTAACCTTTAAAAAGCTTGATGTCACAAAGACAATCGAGCTGATTGGCGCAGAGAATGGCATTCAGCTGGGGTCGCCCAGGTTATGCTTCAGAGGGAAAAACGCAGTCGGTTTCTGAGCCTAATAGCAATTTAACACATTTCCTGAAAAGGCCACATGGTAAATAAGCAGCATGGTACACTAGTTATTGTAACTTATTGTTTAATGGAATGGAAATAAAAGCTAGGGGTATTTACGCAAGTGGCTCCTGATGACCTACTGAAGACAGAAGAACATCTAAGAACCTGTTCCGCACTCCGTGTGCTCTTTGAAATGGTTACAGGGTGGGTTGGCCACTGTCACGAAAGGCGCTTCTGTAATATCACAAAGAGCCTCTCACTTTCATGTTTAAGGCGCACTAGTATACGCCTGACCATGAATACTGAAGGCACTTCGCTTAAAAGGATGTTTTTACATTTAAATTTCCCAGCTTCATAAGTCTCAGGACGTATTAGCAACCGTTTCTTAGAGAGAACCCTATCCCCTGCCCCTATGACATTGATCTGCATTTTGAGTGATGCCAGAGTGGACTCGACCTTCTGCAGTCTGCATCAGTTAACTGCATTTCATGTATTTATTTTTGTTTGGCACACAGTACTCAAAGTACTGTTCCTATTTTCCGATAGCATTCCAGCTGCTAGCCTTTGGGAACATTTTACAGCATCAGATGTAAGTTACAGCATCCGATGGCCGACCACCCAATACTTAATCTACTTGATTAAAAATGACAACATAAATTTGTGCTTCCATGTCTTAGTCTGTTAATGAAAAACCAATCAACTGAAAGTCCAACATGTATTACAAGCTTGTAAACTGTAGGTAACAGCTAATAGCTAACTAGCCCTGTAAATATTGCGTATTCGCCTCACTCACAAACCACACTGATGCTGTGTAGAATTTATTCTGTTCAATTTCTCAGAAAGCAATTATGTTGTTATTCTTGCGTTGAACATAATCCTATGGCTCTTCTTCAGTCGCTAGTTGCTTAGAGACTACAAATGTCAAGCTAATTTAAGTCTTGCAGCTCAAAAACATCGCAGGACAATACAACTGTACAATATCCCACCCACACACACACAAGGTTACAGTCTTGGCCTAAAGTACGCTGCTGGCACGTCTAACAGCAGGAAACTGCAGCAGCCTACTAATAGGACAGGATTTATTTTACTTCTTTAGATGGCTCAGTGCTAATTTGGTCACTGACTGTTGCAATTAGCTTAATTGCACTCAGGGAAATAAAGAATTTGTAAATGTAAATGACAAGAGAACACAACCCCAAGTCAATGAAGTGCTCTGGCTGGCGGCGAAGCATTTACATTTTGACACTGGTCCTTTTCACACAAAAAACTGGAGTATAATGACTGTACATCACACATTGGCAGCATTCAATTCAAACAGCAGTGTTTGTTTCCCGTGGAAATTAACAAATGAATATCACCTTCACAGTCTGAGGACATGACCGAATGGTTTTCATATTGTCATAATGGTTGCGTGACTAAGCGCGTCTAAAAGCCTCTATTGCAATACCCCCTAATGTCCAAAATAGCACCAAGTCTGCCGCGTTTGTTGACAAGCTCAGATATATTGCCGCTCGCAACAGAACATAAATATTGACTACATGCCTGGCACTAAAAGGTTAGTCAGACATTACCCTTGTAATGTCCTATAAACAAATGAAATGCGCCAGGCGGGGGGGGGGGGGGGGGGGGGGGGCGGCAGGGGGAGGTGGTTTGAATCGACGAGTTTTTGAAATTACCTCCACTGATGTGGCTGAACGCGCGGCTTTGATGGTCTTCATTAATATACATGTCTCATTTCGAGGTACAGGGAGTGGCATATGGCACAATTCAGGAAGAGGAAGCGAGCGATTTGCAATTTACTCCAGGAAGAAAAAAACAAACAAACAAGCGAACAGGTCCTCGCATATGGCACTGAGAGCTGTCGGGGAGGGGGTTGCTTGAGCTGGTGAGGAGTACATTTGTAGTTGAGAGGAGTTGACTATTGCCCTAGGCCTGTATACCGGTAAACAAATAAAACATCCTCCTGCTTTTCTGTGCATTGAGCCTTTCATCCCACACTGATCCAGACACGCCGTTTCAAAGCCAAAAAGCTTCGTCTGTAAGCAGGTAAAAAGCGCTCCAGGCCCAACGCTCCGCATACTAAAGAAGAAGAAAAAGCAACTCAATTGTTAATGACTTGTTTGCAACAGGCATTGTTTTCCCTTTTGCTTCGTGCTTTTCTTCTTTAAGCTTGGCTTTCATGGCGTTTCAGGCACAAACCTTGAAAAGTTCTTTTGCATTATGATTTCATGCTTTCGATTCATACGCCTTTTATGTCTCAAATAAGCCATGCAACATTATTTTCGCTTCTGTAAATCCGAACACATTCACAATTCCTCATTGTACACTCCAAAATGTGATTTTAAGCCTAACCTTTCATTGTTTTTTGACTGTGTTGAAATGAGAGTATATTGTATTATGTAAATTGGCCATAACGCATTTAATTACATTTTAAATAAGAGTACTTTCTTCCTAACAGGATTTGAT
>NC_083766.1:50022673-50042673 GCF_963514075.1 Conger conger | reverse complement strand
AATTTGGGAATTTCATTTTTTTTCTCAGGTGGTTCAGGCCTGTTGCTTTGGAAGACGTTTGACAGAGGACTCAACAGGGACCTCACAGCCCACACCATTATAGCTACGCTGCACTGTGCTACAGTACAGGGCTTTTTAAAGTAAGGCCATATGAACAATATGAATGATAAAATATGTGTTTCTGTATTAAATTATTAAGTATACGAATGCTACAAGTCATTAATCAATCGTGAAAATAATCGATTAAGGACCAGTTATGCAGATACAGATTATGCTCTAATTTGAATGGAGATTCTTCGTACAAAACTTGATTTAATCCAGGACTAAGCTTAAACTGTGTCCGTGAAAATAGCCACAAAATGTATACAGATGGCTTAAATGTTTTACATTTTCCATGAAAAACACAACATGCACATTTTTCTAAATACTGCACAGGTACTGACTCCATTCCCTGCCAGCAGTGTAATACTAATTTCTTTTGCTTACACAGACTTTTATTCTTCCACTTCCCCTAATCAACTGCATTCTTTATCATGATACATGCCCAGTGTGACTTACGAAGTGAAAATAAAAGCCCAACAGTTTCATTATAATGATATTGGGATTGATTGCGTCCAACGTACCAACATCTATCAATTCCAAATGTCCCACATTACAGCCTGAGCACTTCACTGGAGCTGGCAAAACGGGGAAAGAGGCAGGGCTTTGGAACAATCACATCATTGGCTGCTTGGAAACAAGATTCATTTTTTCCTTAAGGGTTTATGATCAAAAGAGCCTTTGCACCCCCCACCCCCCCCCCCACACCACCCCCTCGCTCCCTCCCTCTTTCATCCTCCAGCCTACCTTGATGATTTACAGCTAGGACTCACAAGCTTCTCGGAATTGATTTCCTCACAACGGCAACTTGCACCAATTCTTCTGTGGGGGCCATAACGATCACGCTCCGGATCATTAGGCCGGACCGCTGTTTCCCATTGCTCCGACGGCTGGGTGCCATACATCTTCCGCCAGCACGACCCTAAGCTGTTCCCCCCCCCCCCCCCATCCGCTTCCACCACCCTTCACGGTCATTTGTCTTCAGACCTCTCCGGGAATACATTTATTTAAGGGGGAACGACGGCCGGCCAAATCCACTGCCGTCCATTTGTAAGATGTTCTCGGTGCCTATTCATCGACCCAAACACCCCCCCACCTACACCCTCACCCCAGCCCCCTCTCAGCTCATGTCACAGGTGTACTCGTGACAGGAAAAGGTCCCGAAACCCAAATCATGGTCAACAAGTCCCTCTCGGCGGTTCTGAAGGGGTGCTGGCTGGCACTGATTAGCATGGTAATAAGAACGGATCCAGCCATTGGCACGTGGCACCAAAACGGCCATTACCCCAGCCAGGAACAATGCGCCCTGATTGGTTATGTTCACTCCTTGACAATGAGGAAAATGGGGTGCCTGATTGGGCTTTCCTCAAGCTATTTTTTTTCTTCGTTTCTTTTTACAAAAGCCACCACCTTCCTTTCCGCACCGGAGCCATGGTCGGTTTTCTCGATTTTCTTTGTAATTTCCATTTGTCAGGAACAATAGATTGACGCTCGGGCTTTTGGGTAAGGCTAACCAAACAACTCACTGTTTTTTCAAGGACATTAGCCGTTTTGGTGACACCGTTGATCCACTCCTTTCCTAGTTCTTTCAGCAGTAAATTGGCAATTAATGTTTTGCCGTCAAGCTCGAGTGGCCTTGACACACACAAAAGGATTCCAGGCTCAATCAGGCTTCCTTGTCTTACAGCTTTGTCACCACGCACCTTACACGACGCTAATGCGCAAAATTAAATGCGGCTCACACTCCTTTATTTTATTTCCCCGCGAAACAAACTGAGCCGCGACTTATCCCACGTTCTGTCCCGCGTTAGCCTCGCCGGCCAAGGAGTTTGTCCACCGGCGTCTATTAATTCCTTTCGTGAATTAAAACCCCTCCAGTCGAGTTAAAACCCGAGTCTCGGAGCGACAAAAAAATCTGTACGAGGGCCCCAATTTTCAAACCCGCGTTTCGAGTAATCGCTCGTAAAAAGCGAAGGCCGGTGCTAAAACAAACAGGGCTTCCGTCGGGGCCCGTTCTTAGTAACTTTCCGCCGCGTCTTCCCGACTCGGCTGGCAGCGGCAGCCGCGGGAAGGGGCCCAGGCTGGCAGCGGGCGTTGGCAGCCGTGATTTACAGCGGCGTTTAAGTGAATCTAATAAGGAGTGCGAATGCGCCCCTCGATCTGGCATGGCACGCCAGCACTCTAATTACTCACACATCTTGGCAAGCCTCGCCGCCATCTCCACCGAGCTCTTAATCACTGCAGATCAGTTCAAATAAATGAAAGAGAATCAAAACACGCTTACAGTCCTCCGCGCCGTCCAAATGAGTTGAACGCGCTCCAGGAACCAAGTTTTTTTTTTTTTTTTTTTTTTTTGTAACTGGAGAGGGCCGGGGTACTTTTGGGGGAGAGACGGAGAGACCAAACTGGGGTATTTGGAAGAGGTGGAGACTGAATCGGAGGAGGATAAGTTGGAGTGGGGTGGGGTGGGAACTGGTGCTCCCACGAACGTTAACACGCGATTACCCCCTCCATTTCTGGCAACCCGTGGAACGCGGAGCAATAAATTCTCTTCCACACTTTTGCAAAGTGCTGCTACTTACCACAGACCCTTTTCAGCTGAGCAGTCGGGATTCGCAACGCGTTGCCAAGTCCGACTCTTGATGTCTTGATGCACTTTGTTCAGCAAACTTTTGCTGACAATTATATTACTACGACTTGAACTGGCATTGCATAGAAAGAAAACCCAAGATATATTCCATTAAAAATGTTAACTTGTTATCTGGAGGTGGAAGGAAGAATCAGCCGTGGAAGACAGTTGGCCTCTGGGGATGGCCATTACACGCTGCTGAAACAACACAATTCACAAGGCTGCCATGTCTGGTGATGTCACTTCCCCCCCTGAATGCCATAGCAGACAGGCAGATGGGGAAGTGAGTGTGGGTGGGTGGGGAGTAAGGGGGGGCAGGAACAGTGACTTGACTGGAATGGCTCTGTTTTCTTTATAATTCGGGCTTTTATCTGCGGTTTGACCTGTCATCGGTAATCAAGGTGTAGTGAGCAGCGAGAGAGCGGTGATAAGCCCGGTCTGTCAGAAGCCGGAACCCGACTGCATACAGATGTCTCTCCCGCCGTTTGACATTCCCGGGAGATTGCTCTCTCCGCCGGGAGAGAGGGAGAGAGACAGGCCCTCCGGGGGGAAGAGAGGGAAGGAGAAAAAATGATCACCAATTTTTCTCTCTCCTGTTCGGGCGCTGCTGCAGAGTCTGTCACCGTGCGGAGGACCAGGGAGAGGTAGAATGAGCAGACAACTGACACTTCTGCCTCAAAATAAATGTTTATTCTGCAAAACCATCATTACAAAACTTCATTTTTAGTTTTTGAGAATGTTACAAACTGCACATTCGGGGCTTCTGATATCTTGAATCCACAGTGGAGCTATTTATAATGTCAACACTATGGAGGTTCACTTTAAAAATGCAGATTGTTGGTATTGCTTTATTTGAGAGGCCATTATTTACCAAGTATTTACCCAGTAAATACCAGCTAATCGCTTAATTATTAGGTTACTAGTTTCATTTCAGAGGTAAGTACTTAACAAGTTAGTACTTTTCTAGTACTTACCAAGTTTGTTTCATAGTACTTACCCTCTGAAATCTAATAATTAGAGTAGCTAGTATTTACCCAGGAAATGCTCAGTAATTAATGGGCTGTAAAATAAAGCATTCGCAGTTTGTTTGCCATCATACAGGTACAGTTTTGCTTCTAATCATCAACTTTGAGTTAGTCAAAGTAAACAGAACCAGAAGTATCACATTCTACCCCCGCGTGGTGAACACAGTGCGCATATGAATTCAGTACCGCAAACCGAAAACGTAAGAGGAAAACATTCATCTTTTCCCATACACTCCAATAAAATAAAAACATAGGTGAATTACACCACCTTTGGAAACAAGTCAACAACAACACCACCAACAACAACAGCATAACGGCACACTTAACACCTCCGCGGCTATAGTTATCACGAGAACCGCGTTCTCAACGGGCTTATTCACGTCGAGCAAAGCAGCACTTGCGTGGTTAGTAGAGTCATCCATAACGTCGTGTTAATACTCTGCAGTTCGATGGGGGGGGGGGGGGGAGTACATAATTGCGCTCAATATGCTGTGGTCGCCTCACCTTCACAGCTGTTACACAAACAAATGATAAAACGAGCCGACAAAGTCGTTCGGCGTTGGGCTACCAATTATCCGGCTCTTCTGAGCATTAAAGCAGTCTGGACGGTTTACACTTAACGGCGTAATTGAATAATAATGTTAGAAGCACACCTGTTCCCCGCGAGTCGCGCCGCTTTGCCGATAAATTGCTTTTTCGGCGGTGAGAGAGACCGGCTTGTCGATTCGCTGTTAAAATAATGTGCTCTGACCTCTGTCGGGGTTAACCGGGCGAACGTCCTCTCCGTGAAGAGGTGTGGCCCCCTCACCCTATGAATAATGCACCTCATGTTCCTAAATAAGCAGACAAATGAATCAATAAATGACTTGTGCGAGAGCTATCTTATTAGCGGCGTCTCCTTCCCCCCGCGTTTCCCGGTTTAACACGCCGGCCTTTTCGCTAGCGATGATCTCTCGATAAATAGGAATTTGAATGCGCGCCCGTTTTTGTCATCTCCCCCTGTCCCCAGAGACCCCGAGCCGCCAGAGAAAGGACGCAAATGAAATTTCTGGATATACGATTTATCTGATATTTCATCTACATTTGACACATGGTATTCATTTGATTTACAGATACACATATCGTACTTGAATTAGCCTATTTATTTTGAATCCGTTGTACGCCGTTTTCGAAAGGGCACTGCAATCAGCAAGGACGTCCTTTTCATAACAGTGGGCTTTCCAGGCAAGCGCATTACCTCCCGGAAAACAACAACACAATAAATAAAATGAGAGCATCTGTCAAGGTTTGCATGTGAAATGTACAGTGTAAGTACAGCACGGTGCATATTGTGTGCCTTATCAAGACAAAGTGCAGATTTAAAGTATTATACAGCAAGTACTGTAATAGCCATACTCCTTGTAGTGCAGTTAACCTGCAGAGATTAGGCTATATGAATCGTCTTAATTAAATTATGAACAGGCACAATTCAACATACTGTATTAACTGAGTGGACGACCACACAGGAGGCAAGGATGTAAAACCAGACATTGCAGTCCGCTCTTACAGTTGACCTTCCAGAAAATGTGAAATGAAGGGGGTGGGGTGGGGTGAGGAGAGATAAATGGACACCAAAAAAAGCCAGAAGGCAAAAATAAACCATCGGAAAAACCAATTTAAAATGGACTCTCCGCACTGCGACACACCGGCCTCCTGCATACAACGGGCCCTTTTAGAACCGGAAGTCGATTAAACGTTGCCGTCACCCCATTCTCCCGCCGCGGCAGCGCAGAAGCGGCTCGAAAGGGTCTCCCTTAATTACAGAATCCGCCGTTGACAGCAGGCCTCTCCCCTCTGATTTCTCTGGCATTAGCTTCCACCGCAGATTCATCCCTTAACAACTCTCTTTGCACCTTCTCCGCGTCCCCGAGGGGGGGGGCGCCCCCCCGCCCCTCCCTCCCCACCCACGCGTCCACCCTCCCTCACGCCCCCGCCAACCACAAGGCTTCTGGAGGCTAGTCGGAGCCTGCCGTCCCCTGAGGGGAGGGAGGGAGGGAGGGAGGGAGGGAGGCCTTGTACAAGCTGAGCGGGGTGGAAACGCTGCACAAACAACAACCCCTGTTCATTTGTCAAATTTGGCATGCGCACTTCCATACTCCATCAAACAAAGCCTCGGCGAGCTAACTCATTTCCCTCTCCCAATTACAAATTAGTCCATTAGGCTGTCTGCAGCCAGCCCTCCGCCGCCTCATAGTAATGGCTTGTGAGATTTCCATCATAATCGTAATGGCTCCCACAGCAGCCATGAGTGCAGATGGAGGTCCCTCGTAGGCAATGAGCTATCGCGCTACCAAAGGGCACATCTTTGGCTTTGTTATTTAGAGCAGTGTGTGTGCGTATGTGTGTGTGTGCGTGTGTGTGTGTGTGTGTGTGGGTGTGGAGTGCTGTGTGTGAGTGTGTGTGTGTGGGTGTGTGGGTGTGTGTGGAGGGGTTTGTGTATGGGGCTGTGCTGTGCTGTTTATGGGTGCGTTTGTGGGTGTGTAGGGGGGTGTATGCGGGGATGTGTGTGAACGTGCTTGTGTGTACACGTGTGCTGTGTGCGTACGTGCGTGTGCTATGTGTGTATATGTGTGTGCGCCTGTGTGTAACTACATGTCTGTGTATGTTTGTGTGTGTGTGTGTGTGTGTTTGTGTGTGTGTGTGTGAGACAACATGCCTGTGTATGTTTGTGGGTGTGTGTGTGTATGCATGCGTATGTGTGTGTGTGTGTGTGACTACATGCCTACGTGTGAGTGTATATGTGACTGTGTACATGTGTGTGTGTGTGTGTGTGTGTGTGAGAGACAACATGCCTGTGTATGTTTGTGTGTGCGTGTACGCATGTGTGTGTGTGTGTGTGTGTGTGTGTGTGTGTGTGAGTGTGAGTGTGAGTGTAAGGGGGGGGTGATTAGGGAGAAGCAGGGGTGTCCTGATAAACAGGAGAAGTGACACAGAAGAGATAGAGAGAACACTACACTGATAGGCATCATGAAGTGCGTTTCTCCACTGAAACTGCAGATAATCACTCACACAACGGCAAATCCTCACAGGCCAATTGAAATGCCATTCGAGCCTGCTTAGCCACTCACATTCCTTATCCCTTCACGGCTGCCAATCAGAAATGTCCTTAATGGGAGTCCATGACTCAGCACTTGTTATTCTATGCACACAATAGATCACACGACAGCAAACTATCTACTTTTAGGGCAATTATTGTATTGCTTTCTTCACTCCTGAGAATGGCAAGTACACTTCAAAGCTTTATGAACACCGCACATTACTTCAAATAAATGACCATGTCATAGACACAGCCTTACAATTCATTACTCTAAATAACTAGGGGTTGTGGGTCGTATTACAAAGTAGAAGTATTCCAATATTGTTGCTATGGCCTGTGAAAAAAATTCAATGTTCATAAATAACTGGAACCTTAACATAATCAAAGCCATGTTTAGCATATAAATGTGTGCTTTTGGTTTGGGTAGCTAGGTCACCAAGTGTACCTCAAACTAAGACTTATTTAAAACATGCAATAGTCTAAAGTCTTACAATGTCTGTATGTTTCTAAGAAGCTTATATAAAAGGTAGCTTTGGTTCAGAAATTATATTAAAGCAGTTTTCTGAAGATCAGTTCAGAACATTGTCAGTTCTGATTATTAGGTTAATAACAATCTCCATATGCCTGAGCCCAACGGAATAACAGTCAAACCACATTACAGAACAAATCAGCGTTTCAGCGGCAATCAAAATTCATCTTTACCAGGTTAAAAACATAATCATGCCCTGAAAGCTTCACCAACTTTTCATGTGTGGGAAAAGGCTCTTAAGCAAATGGAGCCATGCAGAATGGTCCTCAAGAGACAGTAGATTACTACTGCCTCTGAATTATTAATAATAATATTCATCCCTTTGTTCATTTCACAGATGAACTTCCAAATAATAACCACAACATACTTGTCAAAGGCTAATTCACTCCCATTCATCAGTTCATTTTGAGGGTCTGTGAAAGCTCTTGGATCAAAGGTAATATAAACTAATAACATAGACATGTACAGGGCAGACAGGATTTCTGTGGTTACCTAGATTCTGTTTTTCAACCTGCTTGGGGGGTTGTCAATCACATGAATAGGTTTTTTCTTTATCGAATATGGTCACTAATCAATAATCATAATAATAACAATCATACCCGCCGCTGGTGAGCTTTGAAACATGGAAATTAACATATCCACTGAACACCATCATCCCGGAAGGTATTGGCTGAAGTAATGGTTGGCGCACGTTGTATTTGTGCTTTCATTAGAGTGTGAGACTCCATTATATAAGAGCCCCAATAACTGCTCTGTACTGATATGGCTCCACTGTAATGGCCTGTCAGTTTTTCAGAGGAATTACAGTAACAGTGGTATTACAGTAACGGTGATAGTTCAATCATTTCATTACATGATTTCTGCCTCCTAATCTCTCTTCATTAATCTCTATAGGACGTGGCTATCGTTCCGAGGAGTCCCTTTCCCTGGATAATCATTCCCAGAAGCTCCAAAAGCTACCAGTCACCTCCACTGCCTCATTTGTACCCTGCCAAGTTCTCATTCGATACCTAGGACACGGGGAAATACATCTCAAAAGAGCAAGAGAAACGATGACGTTTAATTCTACAATTCCGCTCCTGTGTCAACCCACATCCACGTACTTTATCATCTTAAGTACTCCAATGTTAGCATAATGTAAGAAAATACCTCTGAAATTTAAGGCCAGATGTATTCTTTCCGCGAAGATGTTTCGAGCTAAATTCAATTTAATGTGTAGATTATTGATATTTAACAACCAAATTAGCCACCAGGACAAATTAAAATGAAAAGGCATTATAACAGTAATGTAATGATAAACTGTTCTTCATTTAATTTGCAAGATAAACCAGGCAATGTCTGTTCACAATATTATTTTTAATGTTATTCGGGCCTGTAAGGTGCTTTTAGCTAGACACAGTTAACATGTAAGGTCTTAGCTCAATATGGTGACCTCATAAATAGACAATGAGCTTAATAAGAAAACTGTAGATCCCATGGGAGAACTGCCATCAAGCTGGGAATTGCCTTTAATTTCCTTGGGGCCAACTATGTCTTGTACACATAATTAGTGAGTCGACCAAACAACAATTTTTTGTGTTTTGTCAATAAGCCACTTGGGAGCGGTCCATATACTCGATTTCTTCTGACCCAGCGGTGACAATAGAAGGTGCCTTAATTATCGTCCTCTAACAAGAACGCGGGCTGGAACTGGCTGTGGTCTCCTGGAGTCATACATCCACTGTTTATACCCCGCGGTCCAAAGTGTACAGCAACACGCTCACACTTCTACAGCATTACGGTCACATTGGGTCACCCAGTCTGATTTTTCAGCACACCCACCCATCACCCAGGTAACCAAACTGAGGAAGAAGTTGGTGGCAATGTACCACTTTATGCTAAAAATATCCTCATAGAACCATAAAACGGACTGTGTTGAGAGAAAATATTCTCTGAAACCTTTATACATGAGTACTGAAGAAGGGAAAATAAACAACGAAAACAATAAATGTCCCAGAATTTTTAGACAACGGAGATGTATCCTAGACTTTCTTTACCATCGCAACACCTCAATGTATTGCAAACTGCCTGCCCTTTCATGAGAATCACCCTGCTTCTGCGAGAAATGTTTACAGTGTAAACTGTTTGACAGTAGCTATTATTTTATTCAATTCTGTTAATAGTAACATTCTGTCTGAGAAAGCTAGCACAAATTGAGACACTCCAAATCCAAAATCTATTTGAAAAACAATTTCATTAATTAGCACAATGCAAAATCAAAGAGATTCTGCGATTCTTTGAAACCTTCAACAGCAACAGCACCGCCTATTATCTTCCAAACCAAGAATCTCAGGTGTTTCTCACAAATGAGGTAATCTGACAACTGAGTCAGGAAAGAGATATGTCACTGAATGGCTGGCTTTGAAAATATGTACATCATCACATTTGTACCACTAAAAGGCTGAAAGACAACATATAGTAAATTCAATATGGGTAAAATTCTCCATCAACTGCAATACTGTATAGACAAGTCTAAAAACAATAACAAAAAAACAAACAAACCAAGTGTGAGATTCCGTGAACAAAATTACACACTGAAAGGGAGGAGGGCAACACAGAAGGGTTGCTGTTTGGCGGAACATCCAACAAAAAAAAAGGACACAATCAATTGTGCAGTGAGTGCCAACAGAAATGACTGAGTCCAGCCAGAGCAGTGAGGCCAGTGAGTCACCACAGAGCAATTGGCTGGTTGGTGCGGCCTGAGCATAGGTGAGCCGGTCTTGACAGACATTGCACCTTCGCAGAGGGGGGGTGAGGTTAACCTTGAAGAGTGTCTGGGAAATTGCTTTCTGCAGGGGGAGAGACCGTGCCTCAACCCACACAGTAAATTGGGGACCAGAAGACTTCCATAACAACAAGAGTTTTTAGAGGAGACGGTTCCAAGGGACGCCGGGCTGAACCCGGGGTCTGACTGCATGCATTATTAAAGCCTAGTAACCGGCAAACGCGCCCTCATAAATAAATATGAGCCGCGATATGATGGGAGGGTGCGGCTGGAGTCTTGGTTTTGCCAGCAATTTATCAGCTTCAGCAGACCTGAAGGAGATCTCATCGGGGCTATTTCAGATTGACAAGAGCTGTTCTCGCCAATTAACTACTACTACGGAACTCATCATCAGCAATCAAGCCTCCAGAAATTAGACAGCTTTACGGGGCTTAGCGAGTCCCCTTGATTAAATCTTAACCGCGTGCGGGCAAGGTCATCTCGGTTTTTTTTTTGCTGTAAAACTTTATTGTTTGTGGCAACGCTTGCGGCGAAAACGCGCGATTCAAACAAATGCTTTCCCTTCCCAGGTCAAAAGCGGTAGAGATGTATTTCAGGGGAGAACGTCGCATTCGGGAGGCATATTTATGAACCTTGTGCTTATTGAATTATTTCACTGCCGTGTCCCTCCCTTTCTTTGGGAATTGAAATGGTGGCACTGAAACATTATTCACTGTGGTGTATTATTCCTTTATTTAATTTCAAGGACTTGCCAACCTTGTCCTATTGAAGTGTTCGTGTTATTACCTTTTTCTTGTCGAGCACAAACTGAAGGGCACAGGCAAGCACTCTCGTATCAATGGAGTCAAAATAATATCAGAAGGCTCCCTTAAAGACTGCCGTTTTCCCACAGTTGATGTCAAAACAAATCCTTACTAACTAATTGTCCTTCAGGTATATATTTCTTGTCATAAATTTTGGACAGTTTTGTTTTGAACAATTTGGTTTAGGACAATAAAAAGTAACCAAGGGTAAGTGGATAGAAACAGAAATGTTTCACAATTTTTTTTTCTTTTCATGTGAAACTTTCCTCGCGTTCATATATCATAGAAAGCTATACTATATACACTTACTTTGCACTTTTTTACGAACACCTATACACCTACTTTTTCATGCGGTTATTTTATCAGCTAATTGTGTGGCAGCAGTGCAATGCATAAAATCATACAATGATATATATATATATATATATATAAAATAAAATGTTTTATTCTTTATTAATACTCTTTCATCACGGTGACTCAGCTAGCTAGGTAAATGAAATAAAAAATTTTAACTGCTCATATTTAATAATGGCATCATTTTCATAATATTACAGTGGTTTCACTCATATGTTTCTACTTGCTGAATGAAAAAGGCAAAGAAATGCACTGTATCAATATTCAGAACAAAGCAAATTAGCACAGTCATAAGTAGAGCTACTTAGCAACTTATAATTTCCACACAAAACGCTAATAATACTTATGTAATCAACAGACAGATATGAAGCACACTATTAATTTAATGAACCAAATATTCAGGAGGGTGTAAAACAGATTACAACAGACTTACCGTGTTTCAAATCTAAAAAAGTATCAAATCATATCAGTCCTCTAGTGTTAAGGTTAAACACACTGCACTCTCACTGATGGCAAAACATTGAATTATAGCGCATTTTGTGATGATAAAAGAACGTCGAAGTTTAAGCACCGCTGGGGCAAAGAGAGTCATTCTATGATGGCAGTAACAAACCCTATGTAATCAACAGACCGATATGAAGCACACTATTAATTTAATGAACCAAATATTCAGGAGGGTGTAAAACAGATTACAACAGACTTACCGTGTTTCAAATCTAAAAAAGTATCAAATCATATCAGTCCTCTAGTGTTAAGGTTAAACACACTGCACTCTCACTGATGGCAAAACATTGAATTATAGCGCATTTTGTGATGATAAAAGAACGTCGATGTTTAAGCACCGCTGGGGCAAAGAGAGTCATTCTATGATGGCAGTAACAAACCCTATGTAATCAACAGACCGATATGAAGCACACTATTAATTTAATGAACCAAATATTCAGGAGGGTGTAAAACAGATTACAACAGACTTACCGTGTTTCAAATCTAAAAAAGTATCAAATCATATCAGTCCTCTAGTGTTAAGGTTAAACACACTGCACTCTCACTGATGGCAAAACATTGAATTATAGCGCATTTTGTGATGATAAAAGAACGTCGATGTTTAAGCACCACTGGGGCAAAGAGAGTCATTCTATGATGGCAGTAACAAACCCTGTTCTTGGAGATCTACCGTCCTGCAGGTTTGCAGTCTAAACCTATAAAAACACTAAATCAGGGGTGCTAAATTAGCGTTGAAATGCAAACCTACAGGATGGTAGATCTCCAGGAACAGGGTTGGTTACCACTGTTCTGTGACTTAGGAGAAGCATCGAGAGAGAGTCTAGTGGAAGGGGGCCCAGCAACAAGCATTGCTTTGGACTTATAGACCCAATAGCAGCCATTTCAAAAACCTCTCCATTCCGAGTATATGTCTGAAAATACAGGGGAGTAGCAGGGGGAGGATATAGAGCAGCACAGAGCATACGGGTGGCGCCACAAATATGAAAAAATACTGAAGTGGAACTGACTGCAGAGACTGTAATTGAAGTTACACTCTCCGAGACTTTATCATCTCCTCTGACACCGCCGACAGAGGGCCGTGAGGCTGCCGCCTGGCCGAGCAGGCAGGTTAAACCGCACGAGGCCGGAAGGATCATTTCGATTTGAGCCCAGGCGTTACGGCGGGGGGGCGGAGGGGCTCGGGCTTGTCACTGCCGCGATCGAGGCTCTTCAGTCACAGACGCGGATGGGGGCCGGTGCAGTGGGGGCTGTAGGCGGGCGCCAGGACTCACCCGTGAGTCCCCGGCTAATGGCGTGCAGTCCCTTCCCCCCTGTGACCTCTACAGTGACCC
Organism: Conger conger; assembly: GCF_963514075.1. Lineage (NCBI taxonomy): Eukaryota > Metazoa > Chordata > Actinopteri > Anguilliformes > Congridae > Conger > Conger conger. Next base: position 50,029,559 of record NC_083766.1, on the reverse strand, counting down.
CGGTAGCCCCTTCTCGTGGGGCGTGGAACAGGCCATTCCGCCGCGATATCTCTGCGGTTTGCACGCCGACATAGCATCGTGTAGCCTAGGAGAGGATCAACCGCCGCTAACGGTGCTATGATTTTCCTAGATCCAAACCAAGCATGTTAGCATCTGGGTACGCGCAAGGACAGAATGCTCTGCGATTTCCCCAGATTCAAACCTAGCGCATAAGCATCCAGCTACACCCAATTTCAGAATGTGCTGTTATTTCTCCAGACCCAAACCTAGCACGTTAGCATCCAGCTACGCCCAGTTGCAGAATACACTGTGATTTCTCCAGACCCAAACCTAGCACGTTAGCATCGGGCTACACACGGTGTCAGAATGAGACTCTGCCTGTTAGGGAGAGAGAGCAGAGAGCAGACTCTCGCTGGGCTAAATGGACTGCCGCAGAGGGAAGGCCAGTCAGCGGGCTGTCGTTGGCCCCAGGGCAGCCCGCTACCACTCCACTCCCCTTACACTGACAGCGGCTGGAGGCTAAAAGCTCATTCAGGGCAGCCAGTGTGTGGGAGAGACTGCATCTCATTCGCCATGCATGTCTTTATATATTGTAACAAAAACTCAGCCACAGTCATAGCACGTATGAGTCCAGGGTATTATTTCAGTGTAAAGAATAAGCAATAATAAGTACTGAGTGCGATATTCACAAGACAAATCTTGACAAATGTAATGTTTCATAAAATGAGCTGAAAGACAAGCTCCATTAAACTATACCCATCCTATAAATCACAACAGAAATAATGCCACAATTTACAAAGCATGTTTGCGAGAGACAGAAAAAGCATATAAAATGTAGGGTATTTGCGGATTGAAACTACGGTTTGGCATTGACAAAAAAAGAAAACCCCAATTCTGTTTCCAGGTGATGGCCATGTCGACATGTTTAGGCTGTCGCCCAGGAAAAATATGTCTGTCAATTACGGCGGTTACATTTAATTAGCGCTGTGTCAATCGAAAGCGAAATCGTCCCCGGAGCAGCGTGACCTTCTCCATCGTGCCACCGCGAACGGCGGGATGGAGCGGGGGCGAGGCCCGGAGGGCGGGGGAGGGGGTAGTTTTCGGAGGGGGGCGGCGCTGGCACACGATAGCGCCCCGGCGTCCATTCATCGCGCGCCCCGCGGGTCACCGCAATCTGCCAGGCTTAAGGTCGTCACATTAATTTCCCATCTATGGGCCGCTAATGAGCCCAGCCTGCTAGCCAACCTCCAGGACCCGCGCTGATTACCAAAACAGGAAGGTGATGATTTGTCAACAGAAAAGGGGGGCGTTCGCGCCGTAACCTTGCCTGAAAATAATTGTGTCACATTGCTCCCGGGGTAACGTTCGGCGTCTCGGTAATCAGCGACCGCAGTGGAGGAGGAAGAGGAGGAGAGAAAGATATAAGAAAAGTATTTTCTTTTGAATGTGTCAGGGATATTTTTCTGATTCACTGTCCTGTGTGATCAGGGAAATGGGGGGAGGGGGGGGGGGGGGGGGGAGTCGAGGAGCAATCATTTTAATTTCTCATTTCAGTTCTCTTAACAGCTGCTGTCACGGGAGAACGAGGGGTAAAAAAAATAAATACAGTTAGCTTTTATGTGAATTCAGGTGGATTGTACCGTAGCTTTTATGTGGTCAGCTAACCCTAAGTCACTCAGGCTAGGGGATTTGTCCTTCCGGGATAGGAAAGTACCCGTGTAGGTCCCTGACACCAGCTAACCTTGGAGAGGGATGCGAGGACCTGAAGGTATCCATCATTGTGGCAGCTCCGAGCCGGGTCCTACGAGGCGCATAGGATGCTGGAGCAGCTAGTAAAATTTTAATGCACTCCGCAGAGCGGTCATGTCATACTCGGTTATGGCAAATAATCCCAGATGCCGGGAGCGCTAAAATGGAGCTGTAATGTGCTTGCCTCCTAACCCGAGCTGACAGCGATGATGTACGACTACCATTACCGGAAAATATCACTTCAACTAACCCATGATCCGGCTCCGCTAAGGGTCACATTATCCATGAGGAACAAATTACACTCCCAAAGTAAATACAAATTTTCCTACACGCAATGGGTACAAAGCAGAGAAGGGGGTGATATGTTACCTATGACAACGCTCTGCGGAGTGACAAAGATGATAAAGTACGTGACAAATCATTGGCTGACAGGGTACTCTAGTGCAATCAGCTCTCCGCCTCGGCCTAGCGAGCGTGCACTCAAGCCTGTAAACACTGTACTCTCCCTTTAAAGGAGCAAAACACATAATCTTTTAACACTGACAAGCCTTGCTCCGGTTTTATTGCCCGCCCAGCCCCGCTGGGAGATAACGTGTTTTATATGCGGGGCTGAATGATTGAGGAATACTTCGCTCTTCTCTCATAATTGCCTGAGGGTAAACATGGAAAACATCTTGGCAATATATTACTACTTCAGATCATTATTTTGTGTCAAGGACAAACAAGTTCTCCTGGCTCCCGTGAAGCACCACTTAAAGCACTTGCCTCCAATAAGCGCCGGCACATACGTGAGGATGGGTGCACGTGCATATGCGACGCCATTTTACAAAAATCATGAGCTGTGTATTTATTTGCTCTGAAAGACCGACGTTAGAACCGGAACAAGGACACATTTATGTAACAAGTGACCTTGGAGCAATGTTTCACCAAAGATGCTCAATGACAAGGGTGTTCTTTTTAATCGCATCGGCAGCTAAGAGATAAACGGTATTTCAGATGGTATTTCTTTAAAACGGCGTACTGTAATGACTTCTTATTCACATTCGGGAATAAATGGGAGCTTACAAAGCAGTAGTACATTTAGTAGTATCTAAATGGCTTGGACCTTGACCTTGAACAGTTGGCCTAACATTTATGAAGAACGTTTCTCCAACCCTGTCTTCAGTTAATTCTAGCCTGGATACAGCATTTCTCAAGCATCGCTTAGTAGCTCGCATAATCGGGTTCTCAGTCCAAGCACGATGCCATCCATTTCCATTTTTCGGTTAGCGCTTTGTATACGGCATTCATCAACAGTCATTTGTCTGAATATGTGGATCAGAAGAAACTGGAGCGAGATTTCTGTTTTTATATTCCCTTTTCACAGTCCCTTGCAATCTTTGCTTTAATATTTCACCAGTGAGAGAATACAAACCAGCTTCAACCACAACCGCACAAAGCAATTCTGTTATTAAGCAAAACAAGATTTTTTTTTCTTTTTTTTTTTCACCCAAGATAATAAGCAGGACTTTATTTTCTCGTAGACTTGCCTAAATAATTGAGGAAGCTAACTGCGTAAACATGCCAACAAACCTCTAATAGACTGAAAACCGTTTGCGATCCTTTAATGCGATCCTCATCATAAACGATGTCGTGTGCGCAGAACCGGTTGGTGTTTACTGTGCCGCGAAGGCGCTGTTATTGGATCTTGGCGGCCGGACATCAAAGGCACCTTAGGATATGGAATCCGTCCCTCTCTACGGGGCGTCTGCCAGTAACTCCGCCGTGTTAATCGGATTCAAGTCGGTCCAAATGAATGGCAAATCCTACCTGTTAGCGCTAATAAAAACGCCACCTGATCCCGTGGATTTCCACACAGGAAAAACAACCCAGCCCCCAATCGGGTTTATATGCAGACAATGGCGGCCAGAGGCTCCATGGCAGGCGGTGGAGCGAGCGAGATCCAGCCCGGCCATTGCTTTATTAGACTTGGCTCGCGAGAACGCGCTTTTCTCGTGTCCCGGTGCCAAACCATATACCATTGAGAGTCAGTGGAACTGGAGCCCAACTGGAAGAAATCGCGCTCTGTGCTGAGTAGAGTACAAGCTGTACCGTTTCATAAATCTCGATGCTACTCTGCGTAAAAAAGAAAAAAGAAAAAAAAAGAGCTGGTGGACTTTCAAAACACTACAGTCCCCCCCGTCTATTGGCGTGGGCGCTCTCCTCTTACGTTTTAATTACATTTCTACCCATTGCGGGCATCCCACAGCTCAAATTGGCCGTCGGAATCGACAGCTCCGTCCGGAATAGTGCGTCTCTTTCTCTCTCTCTGTGGTCTTCGGGAAATTCGAAACGCAGAGACGGTCTCGCGCGTCGCTGAAAGAACACGCACGTAACGTAATGGCGGTGATGTGGCGAAGGCCGGCGGCGATAAGGGCAATAACAGAAACGTGGGGGGGGGGCCTTGCGCTTCGACGGCGGTCCCGTCTGCCGCCCGCGGCCCGTTATCGCATCAAGGCGGTGCGTTCCGTCCCACAGGTCGCTCGGTTTTAAAATGGCGGCGATAACGCGCACGCCGGTGCGGTGACAGTGTTGACCGTCCTTCAGAGATAGACGGGAAGAAATGGAGGGGGGGGAGAAAGGCAAAAAAAAATTTGGCGGGCGAGCCTGCTCTTATCTCCGTTACACGTCTGAGCCCCGTCTCTAAACCAGGCAGAACGTGATTTCTCCAGAGAGCACTTTTTTCCATTTCCTGATTTTAAGGAAATCAAATGAGCAACATTTGTCCTCATCTGAATACGCTTGACCTGTTAAAGTGATGGCGTCCCCTTCTTTCTAGAATAGACCGCACACTCTGAATTCAAATGAACGCAACCCCGCCTGCAAAGGACAGATAGGGGAGAGAGGGGAAGAGGGAGCTCGTTTATTCCACCGAACGAGCCCAATATGTGCGCTGCCAAACTGTGCTCCTCTCCGCTAATGTTTATTTTATTTAATCGCACGGTTTAACTTTTACAACTCATTCATCAATTTCAGTGGACTTCAAAACATACAGGATGCTGTGTAAATCATTGCTATCGTTTAACCAGCTAACAAAACGCTGGGGATTAAGGGAACAACCGGTTTGAGGATACACGCCTTTTGTGTTCGGCAAAAGCAGAGAACGGGTCCGTGATGGGAGTAACACGATATGACAACGCACTCACTCAGAATGCTAAATGCTAATGCTTAAGTAAGTAAAATGAAGTCAAGTCAATACTGTAATTTAACTGAAGCCATGGGGTGACCTGAAAGATGTTTTACAACTCTATGAAACATCATAGTGCTTGCTTCCTCTGATAGACCACTGATAAATAAAAAAACAAGAGAATAAATTACTCAAAATGATGAAAGTTGAGAAAACTACAAACACCCGGGTTGTTTATTGCCTTTTAAATAATGAAACCAGATGACAAATGGCATTTTATTATGGTACATAGCAGCACTAAAATGTAGCAATGTTTAACTTTGATGCAGCTAGGCCTACTGCTTAGATTGCTTTGGCCTCGATGTTTCAAAAAGACAGAATTCAATCAGCCAACGAACTACTCGCATTTTCATGCCAAAACAAAGTATGGTCACGCATTGCAATCTATTGGCTATGAAAGCATGCTGAGTGTTGCAGCTCACAGTAGAGCAATGCTGAGCAGAAGTTATTGAGAATTTATTGTGCTGAGGTGGCATGAACAGGTAGCTGACTTATTTTCTAATAAATGTACTGTAAGGATGATATAATGAGAAATCGGCTGTGTAGCAAAACTCATTTTCCCCTCCTGGAAGGAAAAAACAACAACACAAATAATTGTATGCAAATACGGTACAGCCGTAAGTATTTGGACAGTGACACAGTTGTTGTTGTTTTGGCTCTGTGCTCTCATTCTTCTTAATGATGTTCCAGACAGTTTATTTTGCTAAGTCTATTGTTTGTCCTATGTCTCTGTTTTTTTTTCCTTATTATTTTTCAGCCTCGTAATGGCTTCCTTGACTCATTGGCACAACTCTGGTCCTCATGCAGACAAACACCAATACTGCAAATACAATCAAAAGCCAAGAATCAAGACTAGATACTGAAAACTCTTATGTGTACACTAAAGAAGTGATTGAACGCACCTGACTAATCAGAAACACCCGTGCAGCCATTTGTCCCAAATATTATGGCACCCTGGGGGAAGGGGGCTGTGTATAAAATGCCTGTGATTCCTACTTTTCCACTGGATATGGACATAAATACCCTTAAATTAAAGCTGACAGTCTGCACTTTAATATCATATCCAGTCCACAACAATTGTGTCACTGTCCAAATACTTACAGACTGCACGATACATAGCGCAGAAAATTACTGTTCTGTTGGCAACATGTGGACAATATGTGCGACAACTCTCTGCAGCAAACGCATTTGCCTAAATATACTCACTATTATGTGGGGAGGACAAAGAAGACAATGAAAACAGCTGTTTCACAGCTACTTTACCGCTAAAAACAAACACTTGTATGTTTAAATTCATTAGTATTCTGAGTTTAAGTACAGAAGCCGCAGTGTGTTTAAAATACAGTGTCGCTTCCCCACAACAGCAGGGCTTCAAACAAAGGTACAAATTTTAACAATCCTTAAACTACCCTTCTTTTCATCTCCAACTCTGTCCTGAACATGTAGAGATATAAATAAAACTTCATGGTAGACGGTAGACCGTTCGAAAACATTCATACAAGGCATACAACAAGCAGCAATGGGAGGGAGTTGATGCGAATAAACCATGAAAACAGTGAAACGGTTTCAATAGTTTCAAGGAGGACTTTCATCGCGACACTCTGAGGAGATAGGGAGAGAATTCGGATGGAATCAAAATGGCGGCAGCCAGGGTAGTGTTGAATGTATGCAAAGCAACACAACCCCGACCTCCACCTCCACCGCCCATGGCCTTCTCCCTACCCGGCTCCGTAATGGAGGCTAACTGCAGTCCCTTATGCACCCAACCGGGTACCATGAATACAAACGACCCGGAGAGATCAGTCAGGAATAAGAATACCACCATCGAGATGCGGGCGTTTTTTTTTATCTCGGATCTACCCGATAACGTAATTGCAAGCACTTACCATTAATAACAGATCCCCATGACCA
>NC_083766.1:49880173-50017673 GCF_963514075.1 Conger conger | reverse complement strand
GCAATACGGAAATAATTAATCCGTGGGGGGCGGGGCCAGATGAGGGGGAGCTGACAGTGATTGACAGCTGAACTGATACACTATCCCGTGGCCAGCATATTTAAAAAGAGCCTTTTTGCAGCGCACATCCAGACCTCGGTATTTAGCGTAAGTAATGGCGAAGCGTCAAACGCAACATTGGATGCTGAGGGCTGTTGATGTTGGGCAGCGTTTTGAGCCCTCCTAATTGCCTGTCCGCCCCACGGCCCCCCTGGGTCGAGTGCGGTTACAAATTTCCCTACGATGCGTCCAAACATCAATGATTTTGTTTAGCCTCTTTCGCGTCGGAGGAAATCGCTCTCGTTTGAAGACTATCCAGCTGAGAACAATATCGGCCCAACAGACGGAAAAACGCTCTTGAGGGTTTAAATAATTCAGCTGTGTGGTAGTCCCAGGGCATTGTGGGAATTCATCTGCCTCTACAGAGCTAATACAAAAACGATTGTCTTCAGAGTGCCCACAGGAAATGGAAATGCATGCAGGGCATTCAAACAATGTTCACGCCAAACTTGGGCATAAAGTATACACAGCAGACAATACACAGCAGACGATTGCAAAGATTGAAATGTTTGAAAAACGCACACTGTTTTCAGTTGTTGACACAATCTGTAAATAACACAAAAAAATCTTATTTCAGAAGACAGGCGGAACAGTTTGATTCTAATTTAATGTCGGCGTTCGCGTTCTGAGCGTAATTACCGCCTACAGATACTGAATTTTAAAACGACTTAAGACTTTGCTGTCACGGTTGACGTTACTTTGCTCGCACAGATTACTTGTAGATGCTTTGTCTTGTGTATAAAGGCTTATTCCCCCCCGCCCTTTTTGGCCATGGCGGCTGAGTGGATAAGGCTATGTGGGGTGTGCCATGGCTGCTCATCAAAAAAGAACCCAAAAAAAGGAGTTTGGCGAACATCGTCGCGCGTCGATTAAAGCGGTGCCACCGTGGCGCGGAGACGGTGGGTACTCCACCGCGGGGAGGCGGAAGCCGCGGCCCCAGGAGCGGGGAACGAGTTAAGGAAGATGACTGGCAGCCTGAGGGGGGCAGTTTGAAGGATGGCAGCGATTGCCAGGGTCAGGCTTTCGACGGCGCCAATTCCGCGCCGGCGCCCGTCGAGGGGCTTTTCTGAAAAGCTGCGCGTCCTGATGGTTTTCTGATGCAAACAGTCGCGCGGCAAAATGGCTTTCCCCCCTCTCCCGCTGCCTGCTCCTCCATCTGCTGCTGGGCCCCGGCACAGCCGGCCGGCTGCCTGTCACAGCACGCGGCGAAATTAGCTGGGGAGGAGGCGCTCAGTTGTGCTAATTACATTTTAATCATTGGAAATGTGTTGGCAAATCAAGCCTTGATTGCCATCTTGGAGCCCGTCTCCTCCAGCAGAGCGGAGGGGGCCTGAGAGCGGGAGCCCGGGGCATGCTGGGCCGGAGCCCCGTCGCATGCCAAATAGAATATGATGGTCGGCGGCATACCTCAGGGGTCTGCCTTGGCACCTTTTAAAAAAAAGTAATAAATAAATAAGTACGTTTTTTTTAAAAAGGGCCGGCTGGGTATCGGCTCTCTGTGTGATTCTCACGTTCCCCCCGGCGCAGTGGAACCTGCCAGTGCTACCGCTGTGGGTATGTGTGTGTGAGAGTGTGTGAGAAAGTGTGTGTGTGCGTGCATGTGTGAGTGTGTGTGTGTGCGTGTGTGTGTGTGTGTGTGTGGGGGGGTGCGTGTGTGAGTGTGTGAGTGTGTGTGAGTGTGTGTGTGTGTGAGTGTGTGTGTGTGTGTGAGTGTGTGTGTGTGTGTGTGTGTGTGTGTGTGGGGGTGTGTGTGCGAGTGTGGGTGCGTGTGTGTGAGTGTGGGTGTGTGCGTATGTGTGAGCGTAGGTGTGTGCGTATGTGTCTGTGCATGTGAATGTGTGCCAGTGTGTTTGTCTGTGTATGTGTGCAGGCATGTGTGTGCAGGCATTGGTGGGTGTCTGTGCTTGTGTGTTGCCATGTACTGTTGAAGGATACTGTATACATACATATATTCACACAAAATGATGTTCAGGTATTAATTACTTACTGATGTTCAGGTATTAATTACTGCACTTTGTACTTCATTTGAACCACTTCGTAGAGCAGAAAAATGTATTTCAATTCACAAATAAACAAGTTGTGGGGGAATAGAAATCTGACATCGGAATGTGCTCTTTCTGCTATGACCTGAAAAAAAAAACAGGTATTCAATTTCCAGCTATTGAACAAAATTGAGCCATCCATCTTCCAGTCAGTTTACAAGCTAAGATACATTCAAGTCAAAGCCAGACATGGCAGAGTTAAGCCAAAAGCGCACTTATAAGGGGTTCAATCCATTACGCATAGCTATCTAAATGACACGACACAATTGCATCAGGCAAAGTCATATTGCGTTACCCTACGACAAGGCCTGGTCGCTACAACTATCAACACATCACGAAAACCCCGGTTCAAGATGCTGTCATCATTTTTCAGACCCAAAGTGTTTTCAGCCGCAAGGGTTTAAGTCATTCATCGAGTAAAGTCAAAGGTTCCAAAACGATGACATCAACCTCTAATCCTCGCAGCATCTGTTTGATGTTTGGCAGCCATTTTGTGTAGCAGAAAAAAAAAACTGAGTTAGCTGGAGGGGAATAGGCCAATCGCGCGCTGCGACATACGGCGAACGTCTCCTTCGCCGGCCAAGAGCAGGCCGTCGGGGAGAGGCAGTGCGAGCTGGGCCTGACAGTCGGGCCTGTTGTCTGGGCCAGCGTAACCGGGGCAGATCCGACGCCGCCCCTATCCGATTGCAGCGAGGCCCTGACATCTGAAGGCAATTTCCTTTCAAATGTAAAACTTTATCCAGACAACATTAATTTTGACCGCTAATGTGATATTCCAAGTCATTGGAATTGAAAAGAGAGGAAGGGTGGGGGGGAGGGGGGGAGCGGGGGGGAGGTAGAAAGAGCATTCCATAAAATAATAAGGCCTTTATAGTCTCGGCCCTCTGGTTTTAATACCCGCGAGAGCAACATTATGCACATTCTTTGAGGTTTTATCCCTCCCGTGCGATGACTGTTGGACTCAGAGCATGAACATAAAACTTCAGATGTGCACTGGGCTGGGGTGTGTATACAGTTAAGTGCAAAAGTATTTGGACAGCGGTAAACTTTTTGTTCTTTTGGCTCTCCACTTTAGCACATTGGATTTGAAATAAAACCCCGGATATGAGGCTAAAGTGCAGACAGTCAACTTTAATTTGAGGCTATTTAAATCCATATCAGGTGATCTGTGTAGGAATTACAGCCCTCTTTATGTGGTTTTAAACATTTTTATACGGTAATGTTTTATACCAAATCCAATGTGCTAGAGAACAAAGCGAAATCAACAAAAAAATGAGTCAATGTCACAACACAGACTAATTTCTTATTTAGCTGACGCTTTTATCCAAAACGACTTACAGTTGATTAGAGTAAGCAGGTGGACAATCCCCTCTGGAGCAATGTGGAGTTAGGGGCCTTGCTCAAGGGCCCAACAGCTGTGAGGTTCTTATCGTAGCTACACCAGGGCTTGAACCACAAACCTTCCATGTACCTTAGCCACGAGGCCACAGGCTACAGACTGCATTTAACTGTATACGTAAAAAACAACCAGCAGTAACACCCAACCTCTCAGTATCATAGAAGCCCCCAATTTGAATTCTCAGAACGTTTAGGGAATGGTAGAGTATGGGGGGAGGGGGGGATGGGATTGCCACGGGTTAAGGAGCCCCCCAGGTTCAGGGAGACGAGGGAGAGGCTCTTCGGGGGGGAGGAGGACGTGGGCGGTCTGCCACGGGTTAAGGATCCCCCCAGGTTGGAGGAGAGAGAGGAGAGGGAGGAGAGGGAGGGCTCTTTAAAATAACTTGTCAGCCGCGCCGCTCTCCCTCAGCAGATGTGCCGCGGAGCTCCGGTGAGGAGACGGGCACAGACAGATGGTGCCGCGGGGCACTGCCGTTCAGCTGTGGCTCTCCCCGGCCGGCACGGGCGGGAGGGGGGGGGGGGGGGGCGAGAGGGGGAAGGGAGGGGGGGGGGACGGCGCTTTTTAGCAGCAGGTACATCCCATTTGTTACACAAGCTCCAACCGGGCTTTAAGCACCAAACTTAATATCTAAAACCAATGAGGCGTCTCTCTCCGCGTACTACTTTAGTAAGAGGGAGGGAGAGCAGTGCCCGGGGGCGGGCAAGCTCTGTGGGAACGACAGGGGTGAGTGGCGGAGAGAGAGAGAAGAGAGAGAGAGGGAGAGGGAGAGAAGAGAGAAGGATAGATGGAGAGAGAGTGTGGGGGGGGGGTGCAATTTCATATTTCTCCTTTGTTTTTACTTCATTGATTTTTTCGGAGCCGGGGATCCCCCCCCACCCCCCATCTGCCCGGACCCCCGTTCTATACCTCAGCATTTCGGGGGGCGAGAAGCAGATGCTGGCTTAATTAAAGATTAATGGAAGGATTTTTAGACAATTAAATACATCAGAATCCATTGTTTATACCATTACGGCTCTTCCCGAGGGACGCGTCGTTTCCGTGTGCGTTTTAATTACCGCACGCGGCCTGCATTAACACCCGTGTCAGGTGCCATCTTTATTGCCCTCCTTTGTTTTCCGCGCGCAGGTGAACCGGGACCGACGTGACGTCATCGCCAGCCAATCGCACGGGTGTATTCCGACAAAGCATCATGTACCGCACTGTAAAGGACAAACAACCACTGAGACTGCTTTGTGAAATATCATAACAATACTGTCGATTATACAATACCATTTTAAAGCTGCAAAATATATACGTGATAATCCATATGTTAAACCACAAAGAGAAAGGAATCAACGCATATACCGGACAATGGGCCTACCCTCGAAGGTCGTGCTGGAATGAAATGAAAACAACATTGTCAATTATACTATACCATATTAAAGCTGCAAAATATACACTCAGTGAGCACTTTATTCGGTAGATATCAGCTTGTTATTGCAAGTATTTAATCAGCCAATGATGTGGCAGCAAGTACATGCATAAAAACATGCAGATGTGGTCAAGAGGTTCAGCTGTTTTTCAGACCAAATGTCAGAAGAAATGTCATCTAAGTGACTTTGACCGTGGAATGATTGTTGGTGCCAGACAGGGTGGCTTGAGTATCTCAGGAACGGCTGAATACAAATCATCCAGTGAGCAGCAGTTCTGCAGAAACACCTTGAGAGAAAGAGGCCAGAGGGGAAGGGACAGACTGGTTGAAGCTGACAGTAATGCAAATAACCGCATGTACAACAGAAGAGGAAGGGTATACAGAAGAGCATCTGAACACACAACACATCAAACCCCTAAGTGGATAGGCTACAGCAGCAGAAAACCAATAAGTCTAAAAAATAAGTTTAATAAATACCTAATAAAGTGCTCACTGAGTGTATATGTGTAATCCATATGTTAAGCTAGCAATACAAAGGAATCAATGCATATACCGTACAGGAGGCCTACAATGAAAGGCCATGTATGGAAAAAAAGAAAAAGAAAGCCCATTTCTGAATGGCGTAATACATGCAGTTCAAAATGGCCGCTCGCTGCTTCATTACGTGCCCCGAGAAGAAAGATGGATGACGACCTTGAGGCGTGACAGCCAGACGCAGCGGCGTGCACACGAGGATAATTCTCCTTAAGTGTTATTGTGAGGCCACTCGAAACGGCCTAACCCCGCCGCTCGTCTGGCACCGCGCGGCGAGCGGCCGGCGGTATAACCGGAACCTTCCCGGCAGCACGGAGCCGCGGCCCCAGGGCGCGCGCGGGCGGTCGCACCTCTCGGCGGGAAAAAAAACGAGCGGATTAGGTTCTGAGCCAATGGCTCCTCTAATCGCTTACCCGCTTCCCGCATGCAAGATGGCAGACTATTAACTTCCTCTGTCTCAGGTGACCCGCTGGGTCATTGCCCCGCCGCATCAACTTTTTATTAGGGAATTTTCTTTATCGTTGGCTCCGGCCTGGAAAAAGGACTCGTTAATATTCATACCTGGGCCTGATCGTCGCCCGCGGAATTCCCGCCGTCGACGTTTTCCGTAGCCGGAGCATTAATTTCCGCGACTCGCCCCGTGTTATTTACGGCTCCGTCATAATTGGTTTCCGCGAGCGCCGGGAAAAGGATGTTCGAACCTCGGGCCAAAAAACGTCTCCGACTTCTGTTGGGGGCCTCGCTGTGAATGACAGCTCTGTCAGCTCTGACAACGTTATTCGCTCGCTGCCAAGGACGACGCTGAAAGGCCCTTTTGAGACTTTGGATTTCGACGTTCAGTGAGAAAGATCAGCACGTGTGTGGTACAAACAATAACGCCACAACGGGCTATATTAGGACTCATTGCTACACACAATGAGGCCTATTAGGTCCTGCGTTTACGAATACGCGCTGAGATTCAGTGCACGCTCTATGGGCTGCTCTGCTTCATCAGTATCTTATCAATCTCATTTATGGAGTAAATGATGCCTGTCTAATACCAGGCTTTATTTGTGTAGCATTACCTGTTGGTGGGCAACGGTAGCTTCATATAAACTACTAATGCATATAATGTTACTGTGGGGCCTACCACTGGAGTATTGATCGACTAATGCTGCGTTCTCATAAACCATAAACATTGGAAATATGAGTTTCCTTCACAACAAAGTTATTTGCATCAGCTTCCAAGTTATAAATACAAGTAGGAATCTTAGGTATACTGTATGTCTTGATGCCACTTAACAGCTTGAGGAACTTGACTTAACTTTTTAAACATTAAATATCAACATCTAATAGTTAAATATTACCTCCAAGAGCGAAACATAGTTTCAATATGCATGTATTTGCCTCATGTTTGCTAATAACAGAACAAAAATCCAAAAACGGAACCAAAAACTAAAAAGTTTGCAAAAGGGGTGACAGGTCCCATCAGGAAGTCAGGCACGCGGACCAAGGAGTCGTTCGCGGTTTTAACGACAGCCGACAAAACCTGATGATTCATCGGCCCTCCGGCAGCTCCGGCCAATGAAACGGTGCCATGTCGCCAGCCTCACGTCACGCGCCGCGAGCGAGGAAAGTAGCTTGGCGAAGCGGCAGCCTCAGGTTCTAACGTCGATAAGGCTGAAATTCCAGCAGGGCTCCCCCTGACAATGGCTGCAGATTGGCGGTATCTCCGCAGAGGGAGTGCTCGTCCATGGTGGGTGGCAGGAGCAATTAACTGACAGCTCCCTGACAAGGCAAGATAAAACTCTGTTTGAAGCACCGGGGAGCAACAGCCCTCAGCTAGCACGTGGGAGGAGGAAACCGACAATTTAGATTTCTTATTTCGAATGCAAATAAAAAAAAAAAAAAAGGAGGTAGCTAAAACGTTAGCAGTCACAGCTACGTTCTTGGCAGCCGTGTTTTACGGACACCATTTTTGCCGTGCGGACAGCAGCCAATAGCCTGTGCTAAACCGTGTCACTGGACAAACTCAGTCCATTCCCCTCCGCCCCCGTGAAGCAAATATTAAATAGATTTGTTTTTATTTCACGTTCAGCGCATATAACACGTCTGAATGTGCGCGTATATACACCACTTGTATGTATTTATATCGGTGGCCTGGCTTTACGCGCATGTATTAGCATATATCAGGGATCTATGACAACACGCAGATTCCCAGACACAGTGGGCTCTGGAGTCGCTTTAGAGATAGAGCGTCTGCGGGCTCTCTGTGTAGCTGCAGCTGGTGACAGGTTGACAGAAAAATCTGTTTCCCTCTCCCATATCAGAGACTGGAGCCTGATGTGCCACAGCTCCCTACAGCCCTCCACGGGGACGAGATGACACACGCTACTCCAGGGTGGGGTGTGGGGAGAGAGTGTGTGTGTGTGTGTGTGTGTGTGTGAGACTATATTTGTGTGTGTGAGTCTGTGTGTGTGTGTGTGTGTGTGTGTGTGCGCGTGCATGTGTGTATATGTGTATGGTGTGTGTGCATGAGGTTCTGCGCGTGAGCGTGTGTCTGTGTATGTGTGTGTGAGAGTGTGTGTGTATGTGTGTGTATATGTGTGTGCGGTGTGTGCATGTGTCAGTGTGTCAGTGTGTGTATATGTATGTGGCGTGTGTGAGCATGAGTTTGTATGTGTGTGTGTGTGTGTGTATATGTGTGTGGTGCGTGTGCGCATGAGCTTGTATGTGTGTGTGTATGTGTGTTTGTGGTACTCACTGCATTGCAGGAAGGCCCCAGATCTGAGGCACCCATCAGTAAAAACCCACACGTTTTAAACACTAACCGTGCAGCAGTCACTTGTGATTTCCACTGTGAGTTCACTGCTATTTCTCCTCTCCCAAGTAACATTAGCAACAAAGCTGTTCAGTATTGACAAGCCTGACAGATTCAAGGCAAAAATACCTCTAAACTCCACTGCTGTCACCTGACAGTGATGTCACTTCCATTGACTGACAGTTATCGATTCACTGACTGACTGACTGGACGAGACTACAGGCAACACAGAAACCAAATATATCTTTGTGTTCTTTACTTCTACGTCTTCTACGTCAAGGTGGAAATGTTCACATAAATTCAAGGAACAATTTCGATGTACAGTATATTCCAACCTGCAATATGGTGGCTACATGGAAACAGGCCCACACAGATAAATCCCAGAGTTTTGAACAGCTAAAGCTGACAGCCATCTGCTTCATGTAAAATATAAATGCTGAGCAAACATTCAGCAAAAATGAAATTAAGACAACTCAGTCTAACTGTTAAAACAAATGACTTACTGAGCTAAATTACATTTGCTTTTCTGTCAGAAGATGAAAGGAAACAAACCGGAGCGCTCCTTCCGCTAATTATTTACCGTGTTCACCTCCGTCTTGTCCCACGAGCATTAAAAAACACTTGTTTTTTTTATTGCTTTTGTTTGTTTTCTACTCTTGTTTTTGTTTCCTTCTCTAACCACCCCTTCCCCCACCCACCCAGTCTCTCTCTCTCTCTTTCTCTCTCTCTCTCTCTGTCTCCAACCGAATTGGCAGCGGTACGTTTTTGCGAGATCTAATTTAATCCTGGAAACAGCGGTTCCAAACGGGCTCAATTAAAAAGGGATCAGCCCTCTGGGAGTGGCCCAGCGGTGGAGAGGTGAGGGTGATACGGCCGGCTGTTTGTGATTAATTATCACGCTAAGCAGAGGAGCGAAGGGCCAGCCGCTAAAATCAGGAGCCATCTTAGGTAGGCTGTCCGCCACAATGGCACTGTTGGTCAATCGACAAACCAAAACTACGCCATGCCATACCGACAAGCACCCGATAATACATGAGAAGGAGTATTATGGCAGTTAAACTTACGGTTTGCCCACTGCCGGTCAGAAGCCCTCTGAGCTTGGTTCTGCTCAAGGCCTCTAGATTTTTCCAGTCTGTCTCAGATGTGGGCTCTTTGTAAAGCTGCTTTGTAACAATCTTGCAATCTTCTATACAAATACAATTTACATGAATTGAATTGAGATACTGCAGTGACAATATCCCAAGGTAAGTTACGACTGAGTGTATCATTGCAATTATAGAATATTTTTACCAACATTTTGCAAAATATAAAACAACTTACAGAACAATACAGTAACTTCAAACTTATTAAGCCACTTTACTGACAGAACGAAACGCTTCGGAAGTGTTGCTAGGTAACGAGTTTACAATATCAGCCGAACATAAACATAGCGGCTTGGTTTTTATGAGTGACATTATCTTGAGATAATGTCAGTCCTTTGAATGTCTCTCAGCCAATCACAATGCGTGGTTGGAACTAAACTATTGTATAATTTATAATATTTTAACTCCTGCTAAAATTCGAAAGCACACCTGGAGGAGCCTTAGAATTTTCAGAAAGGCACAATACTAACCCACAGCTACAGTCGTGTAAAAGAAGAAGAGTTCTGAGAAGAAGAGTACTGGTGAAAATACATATTCCTTTTAAAATTGTCAGTACCCTCAAGATTTTTACTTTCGCCTAAAAAGTTACGGTATTCAAATAAATAATTGACACTGGTCCCAAGTCTACTCTTGCCTTGTGTGAAAAAGAAGAGCTGTGATCTTGGCATATAACTTTTTTGGGTAAAGAGATGAAAAAAAAAAAAAAAAAAGGCAATAACTAGCTTGAGCACCAGCACACCTAAAACCACTCACCACTCACCCAATGCTATGTGCATACGACCAGACCTCCACATTACAATACAGCGGAACACAAACGCACTTCTCCCTTCAGTCGTACTGCACTCCACAAAAAATCTGGCTGCCGGAAGTTTCTTTTCAAACGCCATTTTAGTGAAGCCCCCCCCCCCGCTGGGGTGTATCTATATAGGCTGATGAAAGAGTTGGGGAAAAAAAAAAACAAAAAAAAAATACCCAGAATCCCATTGAGAGCAGTTACAGTGGATAGCGCTAGCACCGGTGCCAATTTCAGGCAGTCAGCGAGGCCTCTGTTCGACTGAAGTGCCTCTCAGGTGAGGTACCCTCAAAATGGCTGATCCCTAAAATCACGGCAGTCCTCTATCATCCAGCTCCTCCGGAAAAAGCCTTAGTCTCCCGGGCCTCGAACATCTGCGCCTTCTAAGAGACACCGGGCTGCTTGAGATAAGACCAATTAACAGTGAATTCATTAATAAGACTAATTAATAATGGCCGGGTAATGGTGATGGTGGCTCCTCAGTCCTGTCAGTGTCTCGGCTGGAGAAATGCCACCTCCAGGCCAGGGAAACAAAGGCTTTTCACTCAAGACCAACTCAAAGGAAGGAAGTTGTGACTGTATTCTGTTTGGCCGTCTTATTTCACAAAGACATTTTTAAGACTGGGACCATATACTCGCCAAGTCTTATATACTAAAAACACCATCTTGAATTTAGCTCCAATTCGCAGTCATAAAATTATTTATTTTTAATTATCTCTCACTATCAATTTAGCTTTACTGGCATGATGTAGCTAGATATGCATATTGCCAAAAAATGCAATGGCAAATGCCCAAAAAAATCTTTTTTTGGTCGAATTTCAGTTCATTCATTGCATTCTTTGGTGAATTTCAGTTCATTATTGATCAAAGCAGCCTCTGCAGCCAATTGATCCATGTTCCACTGCATGCAATCATTACATAGCCTACTTTTTTTCCATTATTTCAGCTGCTTGGATAGTTTTCATACATCCTTTAATACTGATCAAAAATAATGTGTATATCATATACTGTATTCTCAGAAAATGGTTACAATCACAGTTATAATGCGGAATTATAGCACTTGAAGGCAAAAAAAGTTGTTTCACGTGTCATATTTAATTTCAGGTTGTCATATGAAATGCACAATGGCATTGCATGAATACAAAAATCCCTTCAAAACTAAAATCCCTTTCGTGACCGTATTCTAACCCCGAAGCCTTGGCTTCCCTGGTAGCTGCCCCGAGACAGAGAATGATCCGGTTTCCAAACTGAAGGGCTCTTTAAGGACTCCTGAAAGCACCCTTTTACAGAGCCGTACGGGGGAAACATGCCTGGAGAGCTTTCTGACAGCGGTTCACATTACAGCTTCAGCTGTTAATCCATTAGCACTCGCTTCTTTTCACCACGAACAAAACGACAGGCAGAGCTTATCAGTCAGAGCGACGGGTCTGCTGCCACAGCTGCTGAGAGAGAGAGACACTGAGAGAGACTGAGAGAGAGAGAGGCAGAGAGACACAGAGACAGAGAGAGAGGGAGGCAGAGAGACACTGAGAGAGACTGAGAGAGGGAGGCAGAGAGACACTGAGAGACTGAGAGAGAGAGGGAGAGAGACTGAGAGAGAGGGAGAGAGACTGAGAGAGAGAGAGGGAGGCAGAGAGACACTGAGAGACTGAGAGAGAGAGGGAGAGAGACTGAGAGAGAGGGAGAGAGACTGAGAGGGAGGCAGAGAGACACTGAGAGACTGAGAGAGAGGCAGAGAGACAGAGAGAGAGGGAGGCAGAGAGACTGAGAGAGAGGGAAGCAGAGAGACACTGAGAGAGACTGAGAGAGAGGGAGGCAGAGAGACACTGAGAGACTGAGAGAGAGGCAGAGAGACAGAGAGGGAGGCAGAGAGACACTGAGAGACTGAGAGAGAGGCAGAGAGACAGAGAGAGAGGGAGGCAGAGAGACTGAGAGAGAGGGAAGCAGAGAGACACTGAGAGAGACTGAGAGAGAGGGAGGCAGAGAGACACTGAGAGACTGAGAGAGAGGCAGAGAGACAGAGAGGGAGGCAGAGAGACACTGAGACTGAGAGAGAGGGAGAGAGAGAGACACAGAGAGACTGAGAGAGACACTGAGAAAGTGGGAGAGAGAGACAGAGTGAGGGAGAGTGCAAGAGAGAGCGATGGTGTAGAATAGTAGCGACAGGGCTACTGCAACACCTCATAAAACACCAGAAAGAAAGGAGACGGAGCCTGTAAATCATTCAGTTGGAAGGGTAAAGGCTCCTGTTCTTTCAAAAACAGGTAACCCTGCCCGTTGCCGCGGGCGAGAGATCGTTTTTCCCCCCGCCGCCCGGCGACGTTATTCTAGGCCGCCGCGCGCGCTAAAAGCTGACCTCGCCGTGGCTCCTGCGTTTTCCAGCCGTGTCAGCAAGGCCCTCGCGTGCCTCATCACAACCTACCCTGGCCTCTCTCTCCCGGAGAAAAAAAGAAACACACTGAAGTGTTTTGTCAGTCGTAATTACTCTGCAATTATACGGTCAAAACATCATATTAAGGGCACTTTGTTGTCTGGACGGAGCCCTTTGATCATGTTGCCATGGAATGTGCTTTGCATTAGGGCCCCGGTATGATGCATGCTTCCTGTCAGAGCAGAAATAACAGTTAAGGCAGTGGAGCAGGCTCCACCTGCTGAGAAATGCTCGCTCTCTCTCCCTCCTTCCCACTCTCTTCCCCCCTCTCTTTCTCTCTCACAAGCTCTCTCTCTCCCCACACCCCTCTCTCGCCCTCACTCTCCTTTGCACTCCTCTCTCTCTCCCTCCCTCTCTCTCTCTCTCTTTCCCCCCCATCCCTCCCTCCGCTCCTCCAGGGGAGAGAGGGCAGAGGGCTGTCAGTCACCTCCGGATGTCAGTAGCAGGTGGGTGACCCCGGCCCTGGCACCTGCCCAGCACAGCGAGAGCTCCACCTCAGAGCTGTACCTCCGAGCCCTGCCCGTGTCAAAGCGCCACACCCAGGGCGATGTGCACTACTGCGCTTCACTGACCTTTCAGGGCCTCCGCTCTCCGGACCGGCGAGAGCCATTCCAGCACATTTCACTCTCTCACCGACTGCAGCCCTGTAGACCCCTCCAGAATTCCCGCAGACCGCGGACAATTTCAAAAGAACGGCTGCTTTTAAACTCAGAGTTGAGAACAAAGTTCTCCTTTCACGAGCTACCGTTGAAAATTCTCACCGTTTTAATATTTTACAAGCAAGTAGAAGGTATTCGCATATCCCGAAAATGCATTTGACCCCGGTTTGAAACTCAAACGTAAATGACACTGCAAATAAATCACAGGAATATGAGGATGTTGATCATCTGTTGAGGGCTCTCAGGAGATGATGGATCGCTCAAACTTCTGGATTGCTTTTCCAGACTCTTCCCCACTCTGTTCGCGGCTAGCTGGCCTGCCAGAGCTCAGCATTGCTCTCCTACGCTGCAGATAGAGGCTGTGGAGGAGCCTCCTCTGGCACTGCAGCATTAGAGTCAGGGGTGGACAAAATGGAGGACAGCCAGTAGAAAATCTAAGAGCTTGATTAGGTTATCCTGGCTTGAATAGGGTCGCCGTATTCCAGATTTTATTTCCATCGACACGGATTTCCACTAAAAGGTCTTAAGTTAAAGTTTTGCATTTGCCAAAAAGCCAGGATAGGAAATTAAACTGACTGATCAGCCCTAAGGCTGACATAAAAAATGCTCTCTGTCAAGGTGTCTCAGCACAGAATTTTGACAACTACTACAATCCTGTATGTCCACTTTACTTTAAGAAACATGTACTCACCACTGGGCAGGCAGCTTCAGATTCAAAACTTAAGCCAAAAGAGTCAAGCAGGTATGCTCTGAGTAATAAATAAATTGTTAGTTAAATAGATGCACACCTTTAACAAAAACTGTTATTTGCTTAATCACAAAATAGAATGTAATTCAGTCAATGCTTGTGTGATCCCACCTCTAGCCTCAGTCACCTCAGGTCAGGGGTGGTCAGAGATGCTCTGAGAGGATTTGCAACGCGCCGTAAAATGGACAAACAGCCAGAGAGGCAGTAAACGGAAGCGAAGGATCTCGCAATCATCACCTTTCCTGCTTCGGTGTTGTTTCGCATTTTTCACATGGCATTTTAAAATGTCGCTCTGGAGTGCTGCAGTCAGCACCAGCCTGTAATCACAAGAAGCTGCAAAAAGTGTAGCAATGATTTTTTTAAATGTTTAAAAAATAAACAAGATAAGCACAAACGTTGCCAACAGCCTTCTGTGCTAAACCTGCAAGAAACAGTGAAGGGCCGTTGCCGAAACGTTAGCGCTTTTCATGCTTCGTACATCTTTGTCATAAATGATTAAATTAGTATTTCAAGAGAGGGCTGTCCTTGTTTTTCTTGGGATTCGACGCCCAATTACTAGCAAAGTAGGGTTTAGTTGAGCACATTGTTTCCCGCAAAACAATGCTAGGAAATGGAAATCTGCAGTAGAGCATGGTTCACCTAGCCAATAAGCTCAATAGTGAAGCATGGTCACTGTGTGGGGCGCCAACCAGATCCTGGCCTGAAGGTTTTCACAACCAGGGGCCTGGCACTGCCAATGCTCTGGGGGGTACCCCGATGACAGCCATCTGGTGCTACCCAGTGGTCGCCAGGACGGCATGTTCCCCAATAGCGTTGGGGGGGGGGGGGGGGGGGGGGGGCACGCTGGGGGGTGCACTTGGGGGGTGCCGGGCCCTCTCACGCAGCGTGAAGCACGCCACCCCGAGTTGGCTGGTGGAAGTTTCTGGAACATCTCGGAGCCATCTGGGGAGAAGGGGGCCGTGGCAGGGAGCAGCTGGGGGGGGGGTTGGAGCCTTCGTTTAGTCACTGGCAGAGCCCCCGACGGTAAGTGGGGCGGGAGAGGAGCTGGCTCTTCAGCACCTCACTCCAAACCCAAAATGGTGGAGTCCACACCGAGCTTAGTCCCAACAGCAACCTACACCCTCAGTTAATCTGTATAAATATATAAATCGTATTCCTTTTTTCACATATATCATATATAAATACTAATATATCAACAGTAGAATGATTTAGGATTGACATCCTCCATCACCGGGAATTTATGTATTGCCAAAAAAGAAAATCTTATTGCTTTATTCACGTTTCTAGTGCTATTAATAGTGCAATGATTCAGGGTGGACATCCTGTAGCACTCTGAGCATATATGCTGCCAAAAAAGATCATATTGCACTTTTCATATTAATATTGATATTACTAGTTCAATTACTTATTTTTGGCATTGTACAACACTGTGAACTTACTGCATATTGCCTTTGTTTTACATTAATATTAATACAGTATTAACAGTGTTGTGAATAGGAAGGGCAACCTACAGCACTGCAAATTCATGGACTGTAAAAATATATCCCTTTTTAAACCTTAATGAGGAAAAAAAGAACAGTCCAACACGGAACTGTAATTTAAAACTATTACTGTTAGTTAATATACGGATACGTTATCTCATTGTTTAACGATGGCTTCATCAGCCTTTGTATTCACTGAAATGGTTTTCAGTCTGTGTATGCTCATACACTATGCACCAGGAACAGAGTTTTATTTATGAAAGAGGAAATGACTAGAGCATCACAGAAAAAAGGCAAGTGTGTCTAATTGAGCAGTATGTTTAAGATCTTATCATAGGGACAAGATGAGAGCAAGACAACACAGAGTTTGAGAAACTATGTTTGCCTGGCAGCAGATTTACAACGCAAGAGCTCTAGGATCCCTTGGTAAACAGTGATTAGGACACGAGTTGTGTCTGAAGTCAAAAATGTGCTCACATTTCAAATGAGAGTTTCAGAACTAATAGAGAAATGTTATTAAAATGTAAATTAAGTTATACTGTAGCAGTGACAGAGAAGCCAGATAACACTCTGGCTAATCACACCGATTTTGGCACAGATAGCCGTTGGATAACGCTAAGCGCTAAGCGACCAGCCACAGTAGACGAACGCAGGGATAGCAATTACTCTTCTCCTCATTATTTTATCCCCACATTTTGCTGACTCCGTGGTTATTCCACATCAAATTGGCAACACACTGTTTACGGAATAATTAGGGAGCTAAGCTGCTCGGAGAGGTTGCTCATCAGTAAAATAAACGCTTGTTTTTTTACTCTTCTTTGACAGGGAGCAACACAAACTCTCCGCGCTGCGGCAAAAACAGAAAACCGACGCCGTGGTGCGCCGCCTGAGCTGCCAAACCGTCGATCGTTTGCCGGGAGCTTCGTAGGAGGCGGACCGGAGCGGCTTCACCTCTTCTCGAGGAGGTCTGAATCTCGCTCGAAATCCCAAGAGCTCAAATTTCTGAAAATCCCCTTAGTCTTCGGGAGCGCATTAATTAAAGTGTTAAAGGTAAAGGAGTATTGACGTCTCCTTCCTACGTGCCCCCGCACCCCATCCCCCCCGAGGTAAAGCCTTCTTCTCAGGCGGGCCGGGAGGTATTGTTGAGCTAACTGAAAAAAGCCCCACTAAGACCAATTAAGGCCTTCACTACCAGACTGAAAGGAAGACAAATGGAGGCAGAAAGCCCGATTACAAGAAACCTTTGTACAGATGTAAAGCAATTAGAGTGGTCTCAGGGGCCAGACAGTGTGGTACCTGCAAGTCATGGATCCTACGTCTTGTCTAAACTTGGAACAATCGGTCTTTTTTTTGTTGGTGCTAAGCTGAGCTGTGTATTAGTGTCATATATCAGCTGATAGCGAGGTATTGGTTTCTCCAGAACAGTGAGGCGGTGGGGGCTGTCGGAGTATCCCTTTCCCAGTAACAGGAGCATTACAATGAGCGCCTTTCTACGGCAGTGATTTCAGCCACCGAGTCTGGGGAGCTAGGCTACTCGAATGACCGTCGGCCACCATTTTGTTTGTCACAGTTGGCAGAATGTTTTTTTCCCCTCCGGTGCATTGTCGTCGTACTGCATATCCCCAGTAAATATTTGCCGATCTAGTTACGGCACAAATATATTGCATCATTAGGCTTTATGAGTTGACCTTCTGACCTTCAAAGGGTTGGAGGAATAATTGTGCGAGAAGATCCAGCGAATGAGAAAACAAACTGCACAATTGTGGAATATTTAATAGTAGTCTTAGTATTTATTTCGGTCCTTATTAACTATTTTTACCGAATGAATGCACATAGAAATAATGATGACTATATTAACAGAAAAGGTGTAGGCTGAAGCTTTAGCTTATTATAACTACCCTTTTTACATAAGATATTCTAATAGTCAACTCTTTCACTCCTACGTTTAGGCTATACAAAAACAAAACATAATAGAAACAAAAACAAAAGTTCAAAATGTTTCATACACAATAATAATCATACCTCAGTTTTACATTAGTTTCGTAACCTCAGGGGGTTATGAGTAACAATAGAATATGTGGCATACTATGAAATTAAAATTTATATAATTAAATCTAATAACAATTAATGTGTATTTATATTTAAGAACTCCACCAAGGAATAGATACAATTTCATTAGAAATTTTCATAACACAACCCACAGGAATGGCCACATTAACTGAGGAACTGCCAGTGAGGTTGCAAGGGGTCACGTTTAGTAGATGGTACAAAAACGGGCGGCTAATTGAAATTTATGTTCAATAGCTCAGACTACAATTAACAAAGTAGAATTCCCCTTGCAACCAAGACTACAAAGTAATTTTGACAAATAGTGGCCACGCTATAATGACCTTCCCTTTTCATGAAGTAGACAGACCTTAAATTATTTATTACATTTTTAAAAATCAGGTAGAGGAGAATAAATGTATCGCTGTCATTTTGTGTAATGGAGATAATAATGGGTATCCTGCATACCGCATAATAATGTCCATTAGCCTATAAAAGCTACTCAGGGCGCGATTCAATCTAACCACAAAGCAGACCATCTTTATCACATAACAAGTCTAGTAAAACGTAATGGACTGTTATCATTGTGTCATTACTTACAATATTCTGAATAGTGGTTACTGAAATTAAACAAGTGCTAAATAAAACAGACCTTTTTTTTGTTGCTAATTTATTTTAACATAATGCAGGATGTGCTAATGGGAAAACCACATGCCAACCAGAAGCTGCTGTGGATAGAAAAAGCAATAAGACTTTACTCAAATGGACCACCTGCCCTGTGAACTGATATGCACATTAAACTAGTTTCAAAATGGTGGGCAGTGACTTCAAAGGAGGACAGAGATGGCTAATCTCCACATACACCAACCCACTACAGAACCTGGGAGATGCTGTTAGCTTCGTAGTCATCATATTATGGACAGACCACTGTGTGGTTACTCTGGGCTCCATTGTTTTGCCCTAACAAAAGTGAAAGCAATGGTGGCACAGAAGTGAGGAACCAGGAGCTCCAAGCCGATTGGTTTAACTCCCAGGTGAGACACTGCCACTGTACCATTGAGGAAGGTGCTTAACCTGAACTGCTTCAGAAAAATATCCATCAGTATGAATCGAACCTTGGTCAAATATATAAAGGTTTTGGTTTCAAATATTTTTCTGTGCTCGATTAATTTTCCCTGGTGCGACTGAGCCGACCAAGAGGACCAGAAGAGTGTGCATAGGTCCCAATACACCAGACAAGCTCAGAATTTGAATCCCAAAAAATGCACATTTGACCCAGATCTGCTATCAATGGATGGTATTTACAAAAAATAAGCTGCGTACATCAATCTGGATAAGAGCGTCTGCTAAATGCCTTAATGTTATGGACTTCAGTTAACAGCAGAAACCCATTATACAAAGAACTAAACTGAAAGACACAGCTTCCAGATAAGACAGAGAGGAAAGATTCTGTAAAAAAAAACTTGGAAGATGGTGGTTGGTTTGGATTACAGTATTTACATCGCATTCCCTAAGCTTTTCTCATTCTCAACGGCCATGATTCTGGCCCACATAACTCTCGTAATGAACTTTCAGACCGTTTTACATATAACACACACACACACTCAATTTCTCCCTAATGCAAAACAGCAGGTCCCCCTGACAGTCACAAGCCCTTACCACATTCGTCTCCAGATTAGCTACCGTCAATAAGCATCAGACCACCATGACACCAGCTCCATCTTGTTTAGATCTCTTAAAGATTTTAATCCCATTTGCCTGGCAGGTTATTCTTAAATGACACAGATGCCGGAACGTTCTGCGTCACCACTTTATTCTTCTAGACGCTGGAAAATTACACGGCGCAAACATTCCCTGAGTGACATGAGGCAACAGCTGGCGTACAAGAAAATATATTCCCAATGACATGCAAGGTTCTGACACCTGTAACGCAACGCATAGACGCTAATACCATTTAAACAGTTTCAATAATTCGAGAGGGGTAGAATGCTTATTGCTTATTATTACTATTACCGTATACACACGATAATATACCTAGCAACTACAACAGCTTCACTGAAGAGTATTTCATTACAGTTTGGGTTCGGCAAAGTCCCACTGCACTGCTGGTTAAAGACTCGAGCAGATGGCTAAATGCTCGGCTTTGGAAAAGAGCTCCGTATAATATTTTTGGCAGGGCGACAGGCATATGGCAAAAGTTCATGTCAAACGCTTCATTTCACAAAGAGAGGCGGCTTCAGAGCAGAAGGGGACCTATGGAGGAATATCAAAATATATCTAGTGTTCAGACGGTGTGCGCGGCTCGGTGAGAGACATCCAGCCGGTGCACTGTGCTTTTTTGATAATCGCCACAGCAATAACAGACCACGAGGATAAACGTGGTCCTGGTTAAATTCAGCCTTAAATCCCCCGCTGGAGACGATGCCAAAACGACGATGCCCTTCGGCACATCTTGAAGATAATAAGAAAGCTGTGGCGGCGGTATTAGTCAGAAAAGTTTGCTTTTTTTCTTTGTCCAAAAGATTACGTCTGTAGGCACTAGCGGGGATTGAATACACATTTAGGATTTAGGGATCGTTTAAAGGATTCGATATCAATACTGACACAAAATGGCACAGACTTAAAGAGACTCAAACGGAATATAAATCAAATAGGAGGTGAACACCCACTGTAGACCCAAACAGCAGCATAGTTTTGATTTTTTTTTATCGTTTTGCTTTGGCTGGAAACAAAAGCAGCGCAGTTTTCCAGACCCGAGACACCATTGGCTAGTGTTTGTTATATGAATTCATATTCACTAAATTCACCCATTAAAATCCCTGAAGAAAAAAAAAAGATATAAAGGCGAATTCTGGCAACAAACGCAACATTTACTGTAAGTCTTATTCCGTCCCAAGGCTTACAGGCATATCAATCACTCTGCAACAAATGCGCTACAATGCGCCCAACATTCCCATTTCCAAAGCCGTGAGCTGGCCTATTGTGTTCCACAAGCAGCACGATTAACGCTCGTTTTGATCAGGGGAGAAACCCGGGCCTCCTTTGTAATAACCCGCTCCCGACATCAGACGACTGTCAGATAACAATATTCAGACTTTATTCTATTATTTATCTCTCCTTCAGAAAGCTCTGCGGAAACGCGCCCAAAAATATTTCCCCTTGAAAAAAAGAAAAAAAAAAAAGAAAAAAAAAAGAAGGAACTTCTATCAAATCCTGACGCGCAGAGCTTCGCCTTGAAAATCCATGACAACCCAGAAAAGAGAGATTGAGTTGCGGCAGAGAAAAAAGCCGGAAGACAACAAAAAACAGAATCTAATACGGCTGGATGCTCACGCCGCTTTCATGTTGGTGACCTGTGCTTCCGTCGAAGGCACTTCAGCCCACTTGATTGCGCGGGTCGTCCTTTCTGCCTCCTCTCTACGGAGACTTTGAAGTCAAATTTGGCTTGTACCGTAAATTCCCGCCACGCTACCGCACAGGATATATTGTTCGTGAAAGCCTGCACCTTTCTCAGGAAATCAATGCGAGCTCTTTAAATGGAGAAACGATGAATAAGACAGAAATTCACCCGCAAGATTCCACAGGAATTCAATCCCCTGGAAGAGAGGCCAAGGACATTCCATACGATGCATTAGATTGGTTTCACATGAAATGATTAGCCTCATCCACGCTAATTACACTGAATAGAGATAATTAGGACGAGCTACTCTTCGGCTAATCAGGATATAGACTTTGTCCGTGTTCGGACATCATCATCATCTCTGCTACCATTTCTCCTCTCAAACAAATCTCCCGCTCTCTTTTGTACCCTTAACTGCCATTTTGAAATTTACCGTTAACGTTTTAGTCCCACAGTCTTACTCTGGGAAGAATCAAAACGAACACTGCAGACAGACCATTTTAATCATCATTCCCTGCTTTATATAATACTTGATATAAACTATACAAGTGTTTTCTTGCAGCTGGCAACTCAAAGCGATTTACAGTGATGAGGTAGAAACTTCAAACACCACCAATGTGCAGCACTCACCCAGGTGAGGCATGGCAGCCATCTTGTGCTCAACGCTCACCACACATCAGCTAAGCTGGAGAGGGAGAGAACTATTAAAAAAAACAAAAATTTGCCCATTAAATCAGGGGATGAGTAGGTGGCAGGAATACAATACTTAAGCCCCAAAATAATCAATATTTTCCGCTGCAGCTGTGGAAGTCCAGAAGAACCTGTAGGCCCCTGCTCTGGGTCAACACCAACCAGAGAGTAGAAACCGCAGGGTAGCGGCGTATCTCACAGTGACTGCGGCAATTACCAGAGAGGCCATTTTAGGCAGCCAGGTAAAGGCACCGATCCGAGGAGGAAGTTAGAGAGGTCCTATTATGCATAACTGCCGTTTAGCGGGCGGATCACGAGCGAAGGAGATTCTGCAGCGTTCGTCACCGAGGAGGCACAGGGACGGCACTTTGTCATCGCTGGTTGGCGTGATGAGCACCACGTTTGGGTTCATACCGCAGTTTACGTGGAGGTGGTGAAATTGCTATAGTTCAGAAGGATTAGTCTACGTAGAGATGGTGAATAGCTACAGTTCAGAAGCGTTAGCCTACGTGGAGATGGTGAATAGCTACAGTTCAGAAGCATTAGCCTACGTGGAGATGGTGAATGGCTATAGTTCAGAAGCATTAGCCTCTCTCTCTCCCCCTCATGTATCTCTCCATTTCAGTCAGCGGGGGCTCTGGTAGAAGACGAAGGACAAGCTGCAAGACTAGCCACACTCCAGCCAAACTGTAATTATATAAACGAAACAACCCGCATGGTATCCAAAAAAGGAAACTAATAACAACCAAATGTTACACAGTATACTAAACTAATTTTTGTTCCTTCACGTCATTCGCAAAACCAAATTTGAATCTTGCAACGTCCTCAAACTTACAAAGTCCCTTAAAAGAAATTCCTCTGTAATCCCATTAGCCCGAGCGGTGGCGTAAACCGTTGATCCTTAATAAAAAACGGCTGATGTTTTCATTAAATGGCTGCGGCCAAAAATGAATCTCTTTTTTTTTCTTCTTCCATCGTAGGTTTATGCTTCGGGTTTATCGTTTCTTATGTCAACCGAGTTCATTATTCTTCACTTTAGCGTCTGAGCGTCCTTTATGCCATCTACTCTTAAACTGAAATACAACGCCATAAACAAGTCTGAATTATGAACTACAGCAAGGGGGTGTAAATATGCATTGTGCTAAATCGTTTTCAAAGCTTTGTCCCTGGATTCAATTAATAATAAATTACAAACGATCGGCAGTATTTCACAATAGAAATATAATTACGCTTTCCATAAAAAAAAGTGAATTATTTTCTGCAGACAGGCGTCAATGCCAATGTACAATTCCCATTAATGTGGGAGCAATCATTTTTTATTTTAGTCTGTTCAAAAGTGCCGTCTTTCATTTCCCCCTAGTGTAATATCATCCTCAATCTTCAGACCCTGGGTTTTAATTCAAAAGACAGCGTGCCGTAGTATTTCCGTGACCAAGGACAATTCATTTTTGTTTCCATAATAGCCGCAATCAACAAACCTCCGTCAGCTGCACTGCATTAGACCAAATCACACAGCACTCTCGTGTTCGGCCGTAACGTCCTATCTAACAATAAACATGTAGTCCAAAACACATGGGCGCACTCAATCACAGCGCCCCGCGTTGCAGGAAGATCGTTTTACTTGCCCGAGTCTGGTGGGCATTACGTCTCGATCTAAATCAGATTAAGAAACAGTACCGAGCATAAAGGCCTGAAAATACAAGGCCCTGCAAACGGCAGTTTCTCCCGGCTCGAGGAAACACGTCCGCTTTTTCCGCTTCTCTTCTGAGAGAACCCAGGCCTGTAATTAAGCACACAAATGGGCAATCAAGCCCACGACAATATCCCTCCACATTCTTGTTTGCCTAACCTTTCGGAGGCCCCAAGCAGAGGTCCACTTACTCTGTCAAAAACTGACGTGAAAATCAAAACACAAAAATCACGCCGTTCCACGGTAAATACACTGGAGCTGGTTGTTTGATTAAATGCGGAGCGGAGAGTGCAATTTGCTAAATTACAAGTATTCTGAACATGTAAATATAGTTTAATTACTGCAATTAAAGAAGATTACTGGAGATTGGCAGATGGGGATGTAATGCTGTTTTAATTAGAGCCTGAATGCACCGTAACATAAGCCGAATGTTAACCCTTCTGAACGGAATGGGTAGTTAGGCTCTGACAAATTGTATCCCATTGCCTCCTTCTGAAGACTTATAATTACCTGCGTTTTGCGGTGTGGGTGTAAATTAAAACCAGGCCCGTGCACCTCACACTAAAACGTTCCACAAACAGCAGATTGAATTAGAATGACATCAGCAAAAATATTTTGACAACAGTTAATACAGCATTAGAGGCAATTAAATCAGATTTGGGCTCTGAGATCACTCAAAGAAAATTAGAAACAGCTCTCTTTCTTGGAAATGAAGGACCTTGGAAAGGCTAGCGAAAAGTACAGCATACTGGCGAAACATCAAAGAAAAAAGAAGAAAAAAAAGAGTAGAACAGACAACAAAAGACCCACCAGAATGGATCAAAGGCTGGTGGTTAAATTACTGTATATTAAATAGAAGGCTGTAAACATAGCTTTCAAAAAAATCACAGCCGAAAAACTGAGAAATTCATAGGAAATACATCCATAGCGGTTAAAAAACATGAGCTATAGCCTCGACAGGCACTGCTACTAAATAAGAACAAAGAGCCTTGAAATTCCTTACACTCTCCCCTGCAAGGTATTCGAGAAGTAATGCAGCCAGGAAAGGAAGCACATTCTCTGGATCTATACAGCTGTATAGCAACATTTTATACATTCGAGTCAATAGCCTATTAGAAATTCTAATTGAAAGTTCAATGCCCTCGCTCTGGGCCTTGCAATAAAGATTGCCTTTGGAAAGCCATTTAAAGGCTTAATCTCTTTATCATGTGGTATTTGGAAGCCTAACTTTGTTCTTGTTAGGCAGATCAATCGCATTAATTTACAAAATGGGGGAAAATGTCACCCTTCATCCTCTAAATCTGGGCTCGGCGCAGAGCAGCATTAACGAATCCGACCGCCGCTTTTCCCCATATTAGCAGAAATAGGTGTCATGGGAGACTTGACCTACAAATTTTAATTACCACATGAAAAATTCAGCTCCTGAGATGAATAGCGACATGAAGGGAGGGGGAAAAAAGCAGTGGTCTGCGCTCGGCAAGTTAACGGTTTAAGGTCTGGTTTCCAGGGGCAGCGTTCATGACGGTTTAAATGTGGCCACGGCAGCCATGTTTACCTTCTTCCCAAACTGCCAAAGAACCTATGAACAGTGGTCTACAGTAGCCTTTCACTGTAGCACTTTATAAACACCTCTCTGGAAGGAATTTAATGCCCCAACTGCATGTTCACTTTGATGAAGAGATAAAAGGTTCATTGGGGCATTTCAGTATTTCCATTTTAAAGGCAGTTGTGTGTGACAGTTTGAACACGGTAATACGTATAGCACATACTGCCTGCCTTTCATTTGCAGCAGAAGCTATTTGTGGTTAACCTTCTATTTAAATATATCTATTAAAAACAGCACATACATTTTTTTTTTTTAAATGATGTAGTTAATGGAATAATAATCCCTCTAAACGAGTGCTAAAATTTTTGCAATTCATCACATTCGATACACTCACTGTAAATGTATTGAATATACAAAATAAAAAACTGAAATTTTCTGACAGCTGCCGAACAAAATGTACAAAAATCACGCATTCTGACTTCATGTTTATTCTGAGTTTAACTGACTCACCCATCCATGAAGACTTCAAACTTTGTTCTTTAAAAATGCAATTAGTGGCAAAACTGCATCAAGGCAATAGCCCAACAGTCATTGCAAAGCAGTGGAAAAAAAACATGACTATATATATATACAGATGTACACAGAGAACATAACAAACATGGGTTTATGACTGGGAAAACACAGATGGTGAAAATCAGTAGGAAACCCAAGCTTGGCTTGCAGCAGGCAGCAGTAAACGGCACACAGTCAGTGCGCAATAAATGTGACACAGGTTTGGTTGCCATGTATGCAGCACCAGAACAGGTTCTGTGCAAAACACACAAAATATTATCCCCCACACATATTCAGATGAAATACGCTAATACGCTAATCCTGCGTTTGGCTTTCCGCTGCCCATTAAAGTAAGTCACTCTGTTCAAAGACTAGTCTCTCATAGACAAGCAGGACTTTGAGCTTGGCCGTTCTGCAGATACACATACAATTTACTGGGGCCAACATAAAGTGACTTTCATCCTCCAGTTACCAACTGAGCGAGTTAAGTATCCGCAGTCAATCAGCGCTGCTGAATAATTCATAACGTGCGCAGAAATGACTCCTTTGGCAGGCGTGCTAGCACCGCCGGCCAGCGTCGGTCTGTCCGGTTCTCACGGCTTCTCGCCGGCTCCGCGCCGCCTCGGAGCTCCGCCTTTCAGAAGACGCCGTCGGCGGCGACCACAACGACGGCACCGTCTGCCGTCGATTTCTTTTTTTCCGTGTTTTTTCCCGAAATGACGGACGGATCACAGGCGTTCACAAAGGCCATTCAGAGCTCGCCGGGTTAAAGAAACTTAACAGCTAAAGTCTTTAAATTGTCACATAAGCCAGCGGCTTTTAGACAAATTGAACAAAATGGGCCTTTCAGCTTTTCGGGGAGGCATGTGACTGGCGGCACAAAGGAGCCCTTCTGGAAGCGGCGTGAATGGCGGCTTTATGCCCCGGGTTCCAGCACCGAGAGGCGCATTTCACACCTCCCGCCACCTGCCATCGGGTTCCTTACAGTTATTACCGGCTGCTTTGATGGCCGTGATTGTTTAAAAGCCTCAACAAGCATGATAATGCGACTTGAAGACTCAACTCTTTATCCTCCCCCTCCTTTTCTTGATCGGCAGCCGTTCCGCCAATTTACTTCGCGCACGGGAGGAGGGGGGGGGGGGGGAGGGGAGAAAAAAATTACAGGTCTTGAAGGATGCACTCGATGAGAGGCAGATTAGATTCGTTCTTGCTCTCTCTCTCTCGTCTGTCTCTCTCTCATATCTCACTCCCTCCCCCCACACCGGTGCTGTATATAATCCTGTGATGTGATATAAGCTGGATATAGACTCTGTGATCTGACACTGACAGTCTGAAGGTGGTAGACCTGAATTTGGGTGCGAGAATCACTGGGTCAGAGAGGACAGGTACAGGCATGCCTCCCCATCCAAGGACACCTAAGCCATTCAAATGGAGACAGTGTGTAGGGAAAGTACCCTCGAGTACCCTTAATATTACAGTGCATCCACAGTGTGTGAAATGCAATTTTGAGATGAAAAAAACAGATATCTAATCTATTTCACATTACTGTAAGTAAATGGTAAGATCTACTCGATACACAGTACTGATACTGTACATTCAGTGCCATGTCTGAAAGGCTTATCATGCTTTCACATACTGTATGTACAGCTGTAGTCTGTAATGGGGGTTATGTGTTAGTTTCTGAATATACCAAAGAAGACTATGGGTTGTGTATGATGGAACATTTAATGGTATCCAAAAAAACACATTCATTTCTGCTTCATGTGTTTTTGTAGCCCTTGGCAGCAGTCTTTTAAAGTTAATTTTAGCCCCTAGTCATATGTACATCACGTGACCCTGATGAAGACCTGGTGTCGATACGTGTTGGTCTTTTTGGCTTGTTCTTGCCCATCCTAATAAAGGCTTTTTATCCATTTTTCACCTGGATACAGTGCCTTTGGGCTTTCTTCCTTGGTGCTGCACTTTTTGAGATAATTTACTTTTTGAAGGAAGCTTTTGTCAAGGAACATCGTTTCATGCACATCATGTGTATTGGGCCCCTAGTTTCAGCTGAATGTCAGTTGCCCATATAGCTAATATTATCTGTATTTGCCTCCACATATCAAACCCGAGATTTCCTTTGTGAGAAACTAAAAGAAACCAAACCGTATCTGCTAGAAAGACTATCATTAGGTAGCAGTCTAGTAGCAAGGCTTTTATTCAACCCACAATTTAGATTCACAGTCATTTAGTTGCTGCGGCCACTTACTCTAGCCTCAGGTCACACCAATGACTGCCTCGAACACAGACAAAACAACAGAACAAAAGAAAAGTAAACACACGCACGCTCCTTGTTATTTACTTCCTGTCCTCACCGTTGTTACAGTGATAACAAAAGAGGGCTTTCAGTTGACTTGGGAGGAGGTACTTCCCTTTTAGAAAGCCAGTTGACTTGCGGGGACTCCCTACCATCTTGGAGTTGTGCCAAATTCAACCGACGGTTCAGGCAATGACAATTTAGAGAGACGACACAAAGGCTGTAGCCCCCCAGAGGAGCATATATTACAGACCACCTTGCGTTAACACAGCTCAGCTATGAGTCGTCATAAAGTTGGCTTTTATTTCTGTTTGACTTTGTTCTCCATAACAATGCTGAGGTGGTTTGAACACTCGGTATAAAGCACAGATGGTTTGGCATTTGGGCAAACAAAAGGTTCAGCACTTCGCAAGTTTTACGAGCTTGCGAAATAAAAAAAGCACGGTGAGTCGTTCTCTCGTCTTCCACATGTGCAGTTTAAAAATACAAATCTTCGCTCGCGAGAAATAATTTAAACAAAAGGGATATTTATTTCTTTGGTAGACTGTTTGAAAAGCCGAGTGCTTAAACTCCCCGCAAATGCCAATTCAAAGATCACAGGCTGCACAAGAGTTTGGAAAGCCGAGCTGAGCTTTATTTAAGAACGCATCATGCATATGGGCCGAGGCCCTCGAGCCCATCGGGGAGGGATTAGGCCTGGTTTTTCCACACTGCTGATACAGGCAGCAAACCAAGACTGCAAAAATGAAATGTGAACGCAGCTCCCATAGAGTTCAATGAAGAAGAATGATGTTTCGCCCCACCTGCTTTTGAACCAAAAGCTACGGTGGTCTTAACTGCACTGGAAAAACATCAATCTCAACAAGTAGTTAAGTCTTATATTAAGTCTTTTTCTCTACATTTTTGGATGAATGAGACAAAATTATTGCCAATGGGGGGGAGACCGTCTGACTCGTTTCAAGGTTTGGAGAGGGGGGGTTCACTTGTCAAGCAAGCAGTAACTTAAGACAAGCTAATCTTTTCTCCTTCAGAGAAAATAAAATTAAGATTTTAAGTCTCATTCCAAGACTAAAACACTTAAGACACTGTTTTGCACTGTAAGGTGGCAGTGCGGCAGTTTCATTTAAAATGGTTTAATGAAAGCCAGGGCAGCTACCTACCCAGTATTGACATATTGGGTTAGTCCCTACTCAGAGAAATAAATGACTTTAATAGGGGAACAACAAGACATTTCTATTGCAATGTATTGCAACCATTACAGTGAAAAAGCACAACACAGCTCCAATGTACCATCCAAATTGGGGATTACATTAGACTGCATGTGATAAGTTAATTGCAAGTGTATTTAATGAACTGTACCTGGAATATCCGTGGTAATCTGGTGTTTACGGTGGATTGGTGATGATCTGGTGTTTACTGTGGTGTTGGTGGAGATTTGGTGGTCTTTTCTGGTGACCATCATGTCAACATAGCCAAACAATTCAGCTACTACACTATCGCCTCAAAGTTCATTGTTTTTAAGGCCTGGCAACTTTAAGCCAAACATTAATTCAGTCTCTACTGTGTGAACCCATAGTATCCGGGCCGGGGCTGTTCTGTGTGCAAGTTCTCCCCGCGCCTGTGTGGGCTTCCTCCAGTTACTCCGGCTCTCTCCCATTCAAAGACATGCAGGTTAGGCTACTTGTGGGAGCATTAACTGGGACTTGCTGTAAAAGAGCATGCATGCTCAGTCAACCTAACCTGTATACATAAATAATACTTAATATAAAAAATTCAGAACAGTAACCTTCAAAATTTCTTCAGGGATTCTCCACTGTCAGGCTGATGTACCGTAGTTATACAGCGAGCATACACTTGATGTGAACACTTCAGTGATATATAAACGTGTGAGAAGACAAGCCCACAATCAAGAGTGTGAGACTGGCATCCAGCTGACTGAATTTTTGAGGATGGGCAACTAGTTTTCTCCTCCAGGGGGCACCACGGCCATGGAGATTATCGGTAAGGCACAAAATGGCTGTGCTGGCAGTTATTTTTAAAAGGGCAATTATACCAAAATGGAGGCCATCCACAGTAATGGCCATGCGGCCTCTGCGTAATTTGAGCCCTCTCTACACTTTGACGGATTAGCTTTTGGCATTGGCTAGCCAGGTTTGTGCCTAGTGGTTAATCAAATGCCATTTTAAGCACCTGGTTTACACCTTCTGGTCCTCTTGGTTGCACCAGACGAGACCAATCGAGCACCGATAAATATTTGAATCCAAAACAATGGACGTATTTGACCCATGTCTGGCACGAGTACACAAATGAACCCTTTAAAGTCCCTGAAAAGAAGTGGTTATATAGGGGCAGGCATTAAATGTATCACCATATCACCATTAGATATGGCAAGTTCTTATATTATATATATATATACATATATATATATATATGTATATATATATATGTATATCTAACTTATTATTATTATAGCATTTGGCAGCTCTTATCCAGAGCGACAGAGTGGAAACGGCATACCCATAACCAGACAAGGAGAGAAAGGGCACATGACACGATACAATTAAAAACAATGAATCAAATGAAGAATATCTCGTCAAACCAGCGCGAACAGGGAGGTAGCGAGCGCCAGGCTGGGGCTCGCCATGACGACGGCGCTGGAGCGAGTCGACGGGGAATGAAAGGGATGTGGGGAAGCGAGGCTTTTTCTGAGCGATCTGCTGGGCTTTCAACTTCACACTGCTGAGATCAAGGCCTTGCCGGGGGCGACGCTCACCGTTTTATCATTCAGGTGAGGAGGAGGAGGAGGAGAAGGAGGAGGAGGAGCGTCTCCTCAATGTGACATTCCATCACTCCGGGGCCCGCACCGGCCCCAACCCGCTTATTTTAAACCCACAATGCACCTGGAAGCACCAATCTGGAGGTGGAGTACCCGAACCGGATACGTGTAAAAATAGCAGGGAGCCGTGACGAACGGGCACGGTCCATTTCAGTCAAACGTACTCTCACTGAGAGCTTTATTAGGAAGCACACCTATTCCTGCGATTATCTAATCAGCCAATTGTGTGGCAGCAGCGCAATGCATTATCTAATCAGCCAATTGTGTGGCACCAGTGTAATGCATTATCTAATCAGCCAATTGTGTAGCAGTGCAATGCATATAATCATGCATATATGGGTCAGGAGCTTCAGATAACGTTCACCTCAACTATCAGAATGGGGAAGAAATGTGACCTAAATGACTTTGATCATGGAATGATTATTTGTGACAGATTGTTTGAGAAGCTCAGATTCTGCTGATCTCCTGGGATTGTCTAAAAAACATCCAGTGAGCAGCAGTTCTGCGGGCAGAAATGTGGTGTTAATGAGAGAGGTCTGAGGAGAAGGGCTAGACTGGTGAAAGCAGGCAGGAAGGTGACAGTGAAGCAAATAACCACACATTACAACAGCGGTATGCAGAAGAGGATTGCTGAAGACACAACTCACAAGTGGATAGACTACAGCAGCAGAAGACTTAATAAGGCTAAAAAGAAGTCTAATAAATACCCAATAAAGTGGATATTTATTTCCACATTTATTTATTATGAGTGTATTATTCATTGCCAATTAAGCAATTGGAACTCATATAAAAACAAAAAGAAAATGAATGTGAGTGACTAAAAATATCTTCATCATATCATGATTTTCATTAAATGCTTCTCAAGTATAGTATACTGTATGTCCAATTTAATTAGGCACTGATTTTATACAGTCAATATATAATTAACATGCATTGTTCAGAATATATAGGGCATTATGCTTATAAAACTTCATTTAATTGGGGTTGCAAGGTGATAATGATAGCAAGGTGCATATCCCAAAATAAACATATTTTATATAACTATTCCACATCATTACTGAGGCATGCAGGGAACTTCGCTTTAGACTGTGTGTTTTAGATCTTAGTTAGCGAGGGCAGAGTACTGTAATTGCATGTCATGGGGCTGATTCAGAAAAGCACATACACAAAGCCTGTGTGCTGAACAGCTTATAAACGGTTCTTCTTAGACAGTGTATGAAAGTAACAGCAAAGGAAAGAATTAAAAACAGTGTATAGACCAGACAAGCAGAGCTCATTTAGGCTGGGTTACATTAAGGTCACTGAGCCGTGGACAATAGTCGAGAGGATCAAACGGCTGAAAAATCAGGGGGGTCACTGCTCATACAGAGAAGCAGGTCAAGCTATGATATGAAGCCGACACGCAAAGTGCAAGATACTGAAAATATCTCTTTTTTAATGTGCACAATGATCGCAGATTGGTAAGGGAGACGCTTTTCTATTACAAATACAACAACGGGGTTCCATTCAAGTATAAATATTACTGAACTGCTGGGGCATTATCCTAGCATTCTGCCCAGTGCCCCGCTACGAAGCAAGACAAAATCCATAAAGGTTACTGGTTAAACCTTCAGCTTTTACAGCACTCTGTAGCCTATCATCCAGGATAATAGAAACACCAGGGCATTGGATCTGCTACTATTTCTCAGAACCTTGCCTGGAGTCGAAAGGCTCCACTGCACAGTACTGTGGAGTACAAAAGGGGAAAAAAAGGTTTCAAGCCACAGTGCCTGTATTTAACTTGAGTGTATACTGCACGTGGCTGTATTTGTACACCTGTATTTAACCTGTGTGTATACTGCACGTGGCTGTATTTGTACACCTGTATTTAACCTGTGTGTATACTGCACGTGGCTGTATTTGTACACCTGTATTTAACCTGTGTGTATACTGTATGTAGGTGTATTCATACACTCGTTTCATGTGTGTATACTGTTTGTGGGCATATTCATACACCTGTATTGAACCAGTGTGTGCACTGTGTGTATTTGCTTACCTGTATTTAAACTGTTTGTGAGTTTATCCGTAGAAACATGCGCGTCATGGCAACAGAAGTATCGCCGGACAGCTGCAATCAGGCCGCAAGGAACTGCTTCTGTCCTTCAACAGCCAATTAACACTGAGTCCATTACAACTCCCAGGGGGGATGGGGGAGAGGCACCATCCCAAAGGTCAGTGCCTGGGAAGGAACTACAGAGGGGGGGGCTGCCACAGACTAAATGGAGTGGAAAGCTGGAACTATTTGTCACCCCCGCACCCCACACATTTATTCACTGAATGCTTTTTCAGTGAGTAAGCACGTGTGAATGACAACTGCGCAAACACAATAACAACGGCTGCCCAGAGCTGCCACTACCTTATCTCATCCACGCTCCAAACAAGTTCGCTCGCTCGCCCGTTTTGTTATTGTCTGGTTACACACACACAAACACACACACACACACACACACACACACACACGAGTGCGTTCAATACGGAAATCTAATCGGATTCGCTAAGCGCTCTTATAAACACGGTCTCAACTGGAAACTGGAGAGTCACGCAGCCCCTTTCCCCTTCAATGACATCCATCTTCCCCGTCGCAGCCCGTCTGGCCAAATAACCCGCATTCCGCTGAAGCGCACGTCGCTTCTGTACTCTCAGAGCCGACGTATCAAGCTACATAAATGATGAACTTGTATAAAAACATCAGTCACGCACTTTTCCTAAGATGATGTAAGATGATAAATCACGCGATGCAATTCTGTGACAGACAGACAAGCTTGGCCATAGCTACAGTCTTGGTTAAGACTATGAAGAGTTACTACAGTGCATAGTAATCCAGAGGATTAGCATAAATGCGGGATATAAAGTATAGGAAATACTGAGAGGCACAGCTAAACCTCCACTGTGGCACCAGGGAGAATCAATTTCGGCTGAAAATATTCAAGCAAATAAGTCTCAAATTTCAATAATCTAAATCTGTGCTTAACCTTTCAAAAACTCCCGTAAGAACTGCGTCCAATATTGCCAATTAAATCAAGAGATTTTATGCCAGACGGGAGAGAAGGGGAGAGGACGTTGGAATGGACATGCTTGGACGGATGACTTACAAAGTGCCTCGTTTACTGAATTAGCAATAAACCCCATCCTTCCTCCAATAGTATATTCCGGGTTAAGGAATGTAAGGGAGAAAACGATGAAGCATTGGCGACCTGCTTTTAACGAGTCAATTCAAACACTCGCATACAGACCTGCCCAGGAGCGCCTGCACTCTTCCTCATAGTGAGAGGGTAAACACAGCAGAGGGCTGTGTCACCAAGATAACTGAATGGTTCATATCATCTAAAACTGATTAAAACCACAGAGCTTTAAATTCAAGCCAGGTTACTGGCACAGGTTGCACAAGGCAAGAGAGCAATCAACTACACCCCCCCAACCAACCCTAATATTTACTTTTGCAGAAAGAACATACTTCTTACTGTGCGCAATTTACAGTTGTTTTTCTTCTGCAGTGTTTCGGCCAATATTGGACAAAACATTTGATTGAAATGACATGCATTATTAACGAAATACCGCTAAAGCATTAAAAAAATATGAACTGCGTATGGTGACATTTCAGTCGGCTTTTGTAAAAAGGAAAAAAAAAAAAAAAAAAGGGAAAAAAACCTTTTCAGCTATTCGGACGAGATTGAAAACCTTCCCACAGCTTCTCCTTGAAACGGATAATATGTTGCGAATCTGTCGTTTGCAATGCCCTGGAAGAGACAAGCGGCAATTGATGAGTGGATCTATGCCAATGGGTGTTGGCGTGGTTTCTAAAGGACGTTGTCGAAGGTACCCGCTTCGTGCCAGGGATGTTTACCAAGAGCGACAGAAAATCAGCCTGTAACGGACACCAGAATGGAAGGCCGGAACACAAAGCAGCCCGCAGCCCTGGCCAATACCATCAGCTGCAAAACAAGTATTTTAGTCTTCATAAGAAATCTCTCTCAAGTAGAAAATATAGCCTTGTTTTCAGTTGCTGTTTGCTTGACAAGTGACATCTTCTTAGCGCATTGGCAAATCTTGAATTGAGTCAAACCTTCAAACGTCATTGGCAATATTTCTATTTCTATCGACAGATTTTTGGAAGTCTAAACATAAGACTGAAATGCTTGCTCAAACAGACTTATTTTCAGTTTTTTGCAGTGTCCCGTTTGGCTTTTCAACCAACCGAAAGCGACAATCCAAATTTTTTTTCTCTTAAAAAAATGCCATATTTCATACCTTTTGAGGATGCCGTTTTTTGTAGCAATTGATAAATTCAATGTGTTTGCATTCTGAAATCGCTCCTCTATGAGCTATTTTTCACTGGTGGCATCAGGTGCTACAATCCTGCCAAGTATTCAAGTATGATGACGCACGTACAACTTGCATTCCCAATTTGAGAGAGCAATCAACTAAAATCCAAAAAAGTGCCTTTGTTTCAAACATAACTCTGGTATTTGGAGTGTGTAAACTTGTGTGACCACCAGTCACCACAGATATCACCAAATCCTCCACAACTAAAAAATGAAGGATAGACACTTGAAAAATGAAGTACCAACAATGCAGGAAGAATCTTTCAAATGGAAGCACAAGTTACACCAACAATTATAGCTAACATAGGTAGAAAGCTAAATTAATAAAAGATTCATTTAAATGACAGTAACTGTTTGTCAAAGTGACAGTTTAGACTCTCTGTTTGTACACTGCATTGCGCCGCACAGTAAAAATAGCTTACGAAGAAAACAACCGCAGTTCAGTACAAATGCAATGTTAATTTGGCTTTGTTTCATCTACAGCAACAACAGCAAGGAAACTTACTGAAACACAATCCCTGAATAAATTGCATAATGTAAAGGCGTTTAAAGCAGTAGGCCAAGCTACTTTGATGTAGCACAGTAGCACAATGCAAACGATTTGTAAGTTGGATTTCATTAGTCCTTTCGGAGGCTACACCTTGCCTTTCAGCTGACCTGATAGCTGAAGATAAACAGTCATACAAAGACACATACAAAAACAAGACAGAAATAAATAACTAAATACATAACTTTGGTTTACTCAAAATGAAGAGATCTGCACTGACAGAAATGAACCTCTACAGACTTATTCTTCTGCGTGCAAAAAAGACCGGACAATTCATTTTGAAGTACAGCCGCGTTCAAGGACGCAACAGTATTGCGTGAAGTTGGAGGCGCCTTCGCCGGGAGATTTAACCTTTTCGGTTGCTACAACCCCTCTGCCCCGCGAGCACAAAGAGATCGTCTCATGTTTACAGATTCTCAGAATTTTCCACCTCGCACCAAGGCCGGGGCAAACAGCAGATTCGTATTCAGCCATTGTTTGGATCCACAAGTCTTAATACGTCCTGCCAAGAGGAGGGTGGCCACTCTCCTCCCTATTGATTCCTTACATGCGCAGGAATTTCTTTTTCTCAGCTTGGGCTGTGACAAAGGCTCCTCGGCGTGTACCTCTGGCACCGACACGGCCCAACTCCCAGAGCCCGGCTACCACTGCCATTTTGAAGTCTGCATACCTCGGGTATTAAAAACCTGTGGGGAAACTGTTAAGAAAACAGGACTTACCATACGCTACAAATAAAAAATGCTGATAAACCCTCTATCTGCCCCCCCCCTTGCTGCAAAGACCAACTGCCTTTTTTTGGGGGGGGGGGGGGGGGGGGGGGCACATCCAATTTTCCGTGTATAACCCTTTTAATATCACAGAGGAATGCACATTGCGATTAACCCTGAGACCAGACAGCTCTGATGCTCTCATTAAAATCAATGATTCTGCCAATAATCCCCTTCATACTGTAGATAAACACAGTAAAATCCCCAGCACTGTGCTAGGCGGACTCAAAGCAGCTGCACGCAGCAATGCAAACACTGAATGTTTTTTTTTTTTTAATGAAGAATGTGCACACAGGACACTCTTCAGCGACTACTTGTATGCAATTTGTATGCACGTGTAAAAAAAACAAAAATATATATCTTTCCCCTATTATGTGTCTGACAGCTTTGACTACTAGCTGCATGCACACGCTTCAGTTGCCAGCTAGATTAGGAACTGCATTTTTGAACTGTAAGGTGGAAAGCTGCCTTAATGGTCCAGTGGAATTGTGACAATAAAGACAGTATTTGTATCAACTATCAGGGTGTGAATGAAACAACTTGTGCCTAACCGTTGGATCACAACTTTAATTTCCATAATCGTAAAACCCACGAGAAGGACACGTTCGAGAAGACAGGGGTGATGACAATGATCAGTGGAGGGATTAGTAATGTTGAGATCCAGACCAACATGACCTTGACCCACCATTTTATCAAGCAGTGACTTCTCGGCCAGTCCAAGCCACTCCATTGGCTAAAATGTAGCTTAATAAGACTACCTTCTTCCTATAACTGCATACATGAGACCTTAGATTCAAATTAACATTGCAATGCATTATTGTATTAAGAGTTCCAGAATGACGTCGGGAAACCATGTAAGCTTTGCTATTCATGTCCAGCTTGGGTCAAACATGACATCATTCCCTCCTTGACAAAGGGCGAAAAGCGCTTACCACCACAGAAAAATGGCAACATTTTAAAGAAGAAAAAAAATGTCTCTGTTCTCTAATAAAAAATACAACAAATACAAACTTATCTCTATGAGAGTTTGCTGCGATAAAATTGCTTTCTCCAACACTGG
Organism: Conger conger; assembly: GCF_963514075.1. Lineage (NCBI taxonomy): Eukaryota > Metazoa > Chordata > Actinopteri > Anguilliformes > Congridae > Conger > Conger conger. Next base: position 49,980,343 of record NC_083766.1, on the reverse strand, counting down.
GAAGAATTTACTGCGTGTATTGCATTTCTGAATTATAACTCGCCGTGTACAACGGGCGAGGAATTCCCAGCGGTGCGGCGGTGGTGGTGGAGTGTTTGGCTCCAAGGTTGAGTTATAAAAGAGGTAATTTATTTCCAACACCTCCGATTCACTCGAGGTGCGGAGTGGCCACTCCGGAGAATTCGCCGACGCGACCCCAGCTCCTCGCGGTCCAGCACCTCCCTCGGCTGATCGCCACCTCGCAAACAAACTGCCGTCTGTCACCTCCTCTAACCTCCGTCTGACTGAGGCCAGAGCACCCCCCCCAAACACCCCCTCACAACACTAATGTGGGGAGTCAGGCTTACAAGCACCACTGGGCTCCTGCCCTCATTGTCCATTCAAGTGTGAGGAAGCCCCAGAACTGAACTCGATTAAATAATCTATACGGAAGATAAATAATGAAGGAGGATGATTAAAACTAAAGGTGGGGTTCACCTCTATCCCTGATTTCCTTCTTAACTACGACCGAGGTGTTGACCAGGAGAATATACCAGGCTTTGTTTTGCCTTGTCCTCACTTGTCGACAGTGGCCTTCCTTGCCAGGTTGCAGTGCTACCAGAGTGGAGCCATTGAGCTTTCTCCCTGTACAGGCCTCTCACAGTGAGAGTAAAATGTAATGCTTTATTTTACAGCCTGTTAATTACCTAGTATTTACCCGGGAAATACACAGCTACTCGTGTAATTATTGGGCAACTACTTGGATTTCAGTGCAGTGGTCCTCACTCATGGCCCTGGAGAGATGCAGGGTGTGCTGGTTTTTGTTGTTACTCAGCATTTAATTGATCAATTAGAGCAGTTAATTACAGTTAACTCCCCTCACCTAGCTTCTTGAGTCTGAATTGGTTGCTGATATTAAGGTGAAAACAAACAGCAGCAGACTCTGCGGCTCTCCAGGACCAGGAGTGAGGTGTACTATGCAACAGAAGTCAGTAAGTGCCATGAAACAAACTTGTTAAGAACAAGTTTTACAGTCCGTTATATAGTACTTACCAATGTCATCAAAATAGTCGGCTAATAATTACACATAAGTGACAGGTATTGAATGGGCTATAACTACACTGAAACATATCCCTTTCTCAGGCACAATGCCTGCATAACTCCTCTTCGTATCTAGAGCTCATCTCACACGACGCTTCACAAGGCCCAATAACCGTGTTACCCATAGCGCTAGAAAGCAAAATCCGGGAGTGAAAGCAACAGACTCGATTGTCTCTGGATAGGATAGTGTGCTAAATGAATGTAGTGTAACACAATGTAATTAACGCCTTGCATTTATATAGCGCTTTTCTCAATGTCTTCAGTAAACCACCACCAATGTGTAGCAGCCACCAGGGTGAAGCATGGCAGCCATTTTGCACCAGAAGGCTCACCACACACTGAGCTGAGGTGGAGAGAATGCAATCTACAGATGATGTTGGAGGAGTGCAAACCATTGTGGTTTAGTGCAGCTGCATCAAATGTGTTCAAAAAAGCAAAACAAAAAATATATATCCCACAAACAGTGAAATGAAGCCCAGCCACAAATCTTCATCAACAAATAAGTCTGCAAGAAGTTACCTACGGTGTGTTTCATACCCCAAGGGGAGGATATTCTGTGCAGTCTGATCTTGACACTTTGAAGAACTTCAAAGCCCAGCATGCCCTTGGGCGAGCCGCTGTGCGCATCTCCAGTTTCTGCTGCCCACACACTCTCTCAGACGGAGTCCAAAGCCGCTCCGGCCTGATCGGGTGACCCGGGGGCTGACCTAACACGAGCGAGGCGTTGCCGCCGGCGACCGCTGACAGGTGCCCGTCGCTCGCTATCTCCAAAGGGCCGTCACTCTCATTATCCGCCGCTCCGCTTACCGCGGCAGAGACCGCCACCGGCCGCGACTCCGCGATCAGAGCCGGAGAGGGAGTCGCACAAAGGAAAGGCCGAGGTGTCATTTCCCCTCACAATCAGCGCCCATGGCGACGCGGGGAAGGGCTCGCTCGCCGCTAAAGCTCGTGTTCAAAAATAAAAAATTAAAAGGCAGCAGCAGCAGCAGCAGCTTTGGAACGTGTCTGTGCTCCCTTGTAAAGACAGCTTCCACTGTGGCCTTTCATTTTCCTGCCGAGGGGGCCTTACCACTCACGTGGCAGAGCCAAAATGGCGGACAAAGAGGACGAGAGACTGCAATTAAAAACAAGCGGAGCGTCAGGCCTAACTCGGCTCAGTTAGTTTTTTCCGGAAAGGTCCGCGCTCCTTTCCCCGTGGTGGTAGCAGAGTAGCTTGGCGTCACGCGGCTGCCGCTGGAGTCTTATCGACCTGAAATTGTCTACTTTCCTCTGGCGACAATTAATGTAATTTACTCGACAGCTAATGTACTCTTACCACTCAATCTTCCTTCAAGGGCCGGGCGGCCGCCACTAAATTCCTAAACACTACTCCAATTCCCAGGCAGACCGAGCCGCTTGAAATTAGCTCAACTATTAACAGCCACTCCATTAATTTTGTCATTTACAACGACCCACATTTGCACTTGCTAGCTGGGACGTGGGAAGAGCCGTTTGAAATTTTTAATCCCTTTAATGCATGTTAGGGCTCAACATTGACATGACTGCCAGAAAGCCTTGGACTTAACATGGACTTCGATATTAATAATAGTAATGGAAAATAGATTTTAAAAAAGAAGCACTGAGTCTTATAAAACTGAAACCTTCTCAAATTACAACCGAAAAAGACACGATGTCTCCGTGAACTGGATTGATCCACTTTAACTTGAATATGTGAAATCTTTAATCTCTTACATAGCCTTGCCATGAGTGCCAGAAAACCTTGGACTGACAATAACATGGAATTCAATATTAATAATAATGAACAACAAATCAAAAAAAGAAACACCAAATATTATATAAACGACACCTCAAAGCACAATTGAGGACATGGCTTCTCTGTGAACCGGATAGATCCACTTTAACTCGCGCGCGCAAAATCTTTAATCTGCCACAAAGCCGGCTGAATAGCTTATTTGCCGATCAATCCGCCCTGTCTGAATGTCCGATGGAAGCCCTGCCCATATTAACCCGGGGCAAGACAGTGAGGCGCTCCGACACCGTTCGCGTTCGACAGGCGTAAATCTAAATGAAGAGCCCGCGGTAATGTTTGCTGTGACACGGGACCGCCAGGGCCGTATAACCGTCGATCGCAAAAATCCTTCAGCGCCAACAGCCAGGCAAGCAGGAGCGGCGGCCATCTTGTGTTTCATTAGCTTTGAGTTATTAAAGGAGAGAGGTACCAGGGAGAGTGGGCCTCTCTTAGCACCGAGATAATATTACAACTGACATCTACCATTACTGCCTACCAATTAGGCGGCGTTCCACGGGCGGGCGGTGCGCCGCGGTCGCTCTTAGAGTAGACCTCGTGTCACCGCGCATTCTGGGCCCAACCTCGGACCCAGCCGGGGGAATCGGGGGGCCATTTTATGATGATCGACATGAATGCGGTACATTAACATACGAATGAGCGGGTGCAAATGGACGGGCCGCAGAGATGCGAATGGAGAAATGCCAGAGCACTCAACGTAGTGTTTGATTTTTTTTTTTGTTTTTTTGTGCGGGTCTGTTTTCTAAAATGGCAGAATTGAAATGAGTAATGACCCTGTGTGGTGAACTACTACTTTTAAGCAATTAAACATCAACCAGCTCTGTTTAAGAAGTTTACTGCCCCTGTTGTATGTGTGTGTATACCCACCCTCGTGTTAATTTAAAAGACAGATACGAAACGAAGGTATATACATTAACACAGACACACACAACAAGCGGAGTGAACTTCTTAAACAGAGCTGGTTGATGTTCAACTGCTTAAAAGAGTAGTCCACTGCACCAGGTCCTTACCATGACATTAAATTCTGCCATTCTATGTGCCACGCACATACCTATTATATATATGGACGTGTGTATGTGTGTGTTTGTGTGCGTGTGTGGGCATGCATGGACATTTGTAGATCAAATGACATATTAATTAATCATCCTATCAACACTAATTCCTGTAAATGTTTTTGAATGACACCGCCGACATCTGTATTCCTCCGTGATGTATACAGCCACCTCCCTGCCTCCTACGGGCCCAGTCCATCGACGTCAATGTGAACGCGAGGAAAGGAGCCCTGTAACTTATATACACAATCAATTCCTGCGATGCTCCAGAGAAAATGCCCGAATCTATAAAACACTGCGCGGGAATGCTGCTCCGTTCCGCGCGGCGTTCATAACTCACCTACTTGGCCAGAATTCCCACATCCGGATCCAGCAAAAACGCTTCCAAAATCAACCCCACCAGCCTTCGGTGCTGGCACCGGTCCATCCGCGTCCTGGCATACGGCGCTGCGTGTTTGCCGCGGGGGACGGTTCCGAGAGCTTTGCGTTGCCAAGTATCGGCGGAAAAGTTGTCGAGTGTGTGCGTGTGTGTTGGGGGGGGTGGGTGGCTATCAAAGTTACTGAACGCAAGACGGGGGGGTTTTGGGAATATGTGCCGCAAATACACATAAAACAGACTTTGCTCTGTCCTCACTTGTAGACAACTGACCTGGTTATGATGGAAATAGAATATTATTGCGATATAATATTCCAGTACAATGACGTAGAATACTGCATAACCTAATTAGGCAAGTGTGAATGTTGCGTATTAGCAACGATACTTTTTTAAAGCTTACAAAAAAAATAGCATTTCTGCACTGTCAATTGCTGAATACACACATGCCCTCAAAAAGAGCACATCTTACAGTGCCACATACTGTTTACTGGACTCCTCAGTGCATGACTCAACTGTAAACAATATCTCACACATTACATATTTATGTGTATTAACACAATAAGGAATCTAATACAGTTGTGAGGATTATGTTTAAAATATGACCACCGGGCCAGGATTGCGTATGGAGGCGGAAGCCGTGCGAGAGTTCGTCTGCAATTTTTCAGAAGCATCTACCCGTAACCCGCTTTTAAAGAACCCTTTACAGTTCTAACAAAGTGATCCCAGGATCGTCATGAATTATGGAAGAAAAGCAGACTCCAACCGAAGAGCCGCATCTTTAACCGCAAAATATCTCGTCAGATGCCTATGGTTTTGAAATAATGATATAAAATTCATTTCATCTCCTTTCTTTTTTTTTTTTTTTTCTTCCTAACGCTCGGCTCTCCCGTACATACATCAGCCTTGTCATATCTGAGGAATTATTAAAATAAGACGGAGCCGACTCCGGCAGGGAGACTAGAAGCTTCTTTGAGCGGGAGCGCTCTCTTGAGAGAGAGAGAGAGAGAGAGAGAGAGAGAGAGAGAGAGAGAGAGACGCGAGCGCAATCTCATTAGGCGCCGTCGAGAGAAAGGCGTCCTCGCCTGGCAGGTTCAAGGTGACGGGAGATTAGGGCGTTTGGCCTCGCCTCATTCCGTATGCGCCACGCGTTCCCTCCCCGCCCGCGAAACACGAAATTACATTGAACCTGGGGAGTCTAACTCCATTAATTTTAAATGGAAGATTAATTTAACAATATGCAGCGGATATTTGTTACAAACCCATCATGTAGAAGTGACGTTCGGCGATAAATTCCGCGGGCGGCACGCGCTGGCTGCTAGCCGCGGCGCGGAATAAATCAGGAGGCATTTACGGCTAATCGCTGTTTTTTAAAGACGGACACACGCGCGGGGGGGGGATGGCTTTCTCTGATGAAATATTGGGGCAACTCAATTTCAAGAAACAAGATTTGCTATTAGACCCGCTGTCTCCTGGTTCTGAGACGTGCCTTCTCTGGGGCTGATCCAATGCAATCTCGGGCAGAGCAGGCCGCTAATCCTGTGTGTTCAGCAGGGTTATTGGAGACGCTGGGTCCTGCAACCCGCCTCGCCTCCATGCTAAGCTCAGGCATTTCTCCTGTTGGCCTCCTCTTGATTTACTTATTTAGAGATGGATTGGGAGAGTCGGGGAGGCAGCGGCTGCTCCGGAGGACAAAGATGTCATCTGCTTTGTCAACTCCACATGAGCGCCTTCTTAAACTCCGGATTTACGGGGCCTCCTTCTTTTCAGAAAGGCAGGAGTTTTATCAGCTCTGCCTAAAGATGAAGAACTCTTAAACGAGTGCAGCTCAATGCAGCCGGCGGCCATTTTATAGACAGCAGGAAGCATTATACAGGGCCGAGTGGCGACCATTTAAGGGGGAGGTGCTCAAAATGCCGAAAGAGCACACCAATTTTGAAAAATTGTTTTATGATACCCAGTTATTGGGGTTTTTATATACAGTGCACTAATCAGAAAAGGCTGAGAAGCCTTTCCTGTCCAATTAATTTTGGTCCCCTAAAACGGGGGAACTATGTATGCAATTACCACAAGGATCACCAGATATGGATGTATGTACCCTCAAATTAAAGGTGACAGTCTGCACTTTAACCTAATATTCATAATTCAATTCAAATCCAATGTGTACAGAGCCAAAAGAACAGAAACAAATACTGGCCAATGTGGAGGTAAATTAGATGTCCCACTGAATTGCAATTCCGGTATATCGCATTATTTAATATGCTGCATTAAATTAAGCATTAAACCGTCAGCAAATGATCGACAAGCAGCATTGTTTTTAAACATCATAGTTTGGGTACCAAATGCAACAACAAAGATAACGTTATCTATCCTCAGCTGGCCTCATTGCACTTACCAAAACATTCAAGTCATGGGGTTTTTTCCCCCCAATTGTGCTTGACATTGGTTACAAGTTGCCATCGATAGGCTACTGATTACACAAATGTATCCTATCTGTAATCAAGTTCATAAATTAAAATCATGCTGGTTAATTCAGATTTTTAAATCGCATGAACTGGGATGGCAAATACAGACCACTGGTCGGTGGCATTAGGATGGTCCAATTGTGGAAATATGCAAGAGAAAGCACAGTGAGAGTTCTCTCGGTGATGTAAAAACGCAAAACGTTTTACAAACTGGAATCCTACCCTATTCAGCATATAGCTATCTATTTAAACTAGGAAACACATACTTTTAATCCAGACTTGGACGCTACTTTTTAGGTTTTACCACCCTATTTAATAAGAAGTAGCATGCCGGAAGTATCGTTCCCAAAACATCTGCTTTCCCTCCCTATACTGAACTGTATATAAAAAATTTATGAATGGAAATTAATGACAACAATAATAATAATACAAATACAATCAAATATAATTATCACATCGGGGAGCGCCCACCCCCCCTTTTGCATGGGCCTGGCATGAAATATATTCACTGAAATGAAGACTGGAGCTCAAAAACAAAACAAAAACACACTTTCGGCGGTTCGAAGGCGCAGATATTGCGGCCGTTAAGAAGTAATGGCTGTTTATGTAGTGCAGTCTCCCCGCTGAACGGAGCACATCAGCACAGGAGCTCAGCAGCAGGAAGTGAAGCGTTCCCCATAAAGCCCGGTTCAGCCAGCGCCAGCGGACGGTCCTGGGAAAAGCCCATTAAAAATAAAATAAATGGGGTGGCCCTCCTGCGGACTGAACCTGTCAGGGTGAGATATGCGCGTCATTACTTTATGATGGAGGGCCGCAGTAATTTCTGATTGTATTACACGTATCAGCAGCATTTAGGTTCAGGGTGCTGTTCGCCCAGCCACCGTAACCGGGCTCCGGAACCGCGCGGCCCGTGATAGTTTTAATATGTAAGTGAAACAGTCATTTGCGAAAAGAGAGGAGCGGGGGGGGGTGGGAGTAGGGGGGGTTGGTGATTTAGTGGCTAATCTCCGTGGGCAGGGCAGATAGGAGGCTCTGACTTTCAGCTTTACAAGAAGCCCCCTGATCCGCCCGCGTCCCGCGTCTCCGGCTCGCTCTTGCACTTTAATGTGGAATTTCTTGTGGGACCACACTGCCTAATTAGAGGAATTGATAACTGCGGCGCTTAATAATGAGGCCAATACATTTCAAAGTCATTAAAGATAACCAAGGCAATAAGTCTGTGTTTAAGCGCCACTAGGTTTCACCAGTGCTGCGTCGGGGTTGGGGAAGGGGGAGTCGGAGAGGGAGTGTTGGGGGGGGGGGGGGAGGGGGGATAGGGTGGAAAAAAGCAATTCCTGCCTAGTCAACTGTAAATGCTAGGTTATTGGAATCTTTAAAACAGGCAGCGAGGAGAAAATTACATGGCCAAATCTCCTTTTTCCAGTTAATGAAGAATTAAGGCTCCCATTTAGCATATTAGAAGGTTCAGCAGAGGTCAAGGCATTGAGGGAAGCGTGTTTGACGGCGGTGTCAATTTAGCCGCGGAGGAGCTAGCGAGCGCGTGCCAGTACATCATTCACGACTGTCACATCCACTTATCTTTCTCATTGTCACCGGGCTAACCAAATTCAGGTCAAGATCCCCCCCCCCCCCCCCCCCCCCATCAATCCCTCGCTCTTTCGTACCCGTTCCCCGTGTCTTAAAGTGGTCTGGCACCCCTGATGTCATGCCGCTTATCTCAGATCGCACCATCGTCCAAATTTCCATATGCCGTCCCTGTAGAGGCGAAGAGATTAGCTACTTAACGCCACTCGCGTTCCCGATTTTCATGATAAATTTAACGGCTTGGAAGAACGACAACCACGGTCTGACCGCGTTTCAGGCTGTCCGATCGCATGCTTCAGCATAAACACGGGCCCTGTTTTCAACCTTGCCAAGGACTCGAATTAGCACCCTATTTTAAACACGTGCACTCTGTAAAGCTTGCCTATAATTTATAATTTATATTTTAAGATGGTTGTTTCATGTCTTTAGCAAAACCATTAAATGAAAATACAGTGGAAATGGCTGGGAAAACCATTCCAGTCTGTCAAAGGTGTGGAGTGCAGTGGTCGAGCAGAATGCTATTCACATTAGCTTTTATGCTAGCGCCATGGCTCACTGCTATGCTTCAGCATTCTTGGTGCTGTTGGTGGAGCCTGCAGCCCCTATTAAGTACTGGCATCTCAACTTGCCTGAACATCTGAAGCAAAATTTAGATATTGTTAATACACTAATATCTCTTAACGCCTTCCTTCCAAAAATATCCGAGAAATCTTCCTTTTGTTCAAAATCGCCACTTGCCAAAGTGTCGTACTATTATTGGTGTGAAAGCACACGTGTTAAAAAAGGTAACACCTTTGTCTGGAAAATATTCTTCCCTGTTGGATTGTTAACAGCATTAAGCAGCAATTGCTTCGTGAGTTTTTGCCCATCCTCACCACAGATCCAGCCACCATTACAGGCAACCAGAACATGTACTATGAACAGCAAATTCTGCAGAATATTTTCCAATAGTGGTTACATTATTGGCATATGGTTATATAGGTATACAGGGAGATACACTCACTATATTAGGAACACCTATACACCTACTTATTCATTCAGTTATCTAATCATCTAATCGTGTTGCAGCAGTGCAATGCGTAAAATGCAAATACGGGTCGGAAGCTCCAGTTAATGTTGACATCAACCATCAGAATGGGGATCTAAGTGACTTTGACTGTGGAATTGTTGGTGCCAGACAGGGTGGTTTGAGTATCTCAGAAATCTCCTGGAAGTTTCATGCATAACTGTCTCTAGAGTTTGCAGAGAATGGTGCGAAAAACACCCAGTGGGCAGAAACACATTGTTAGTGAGAGAGGTCAGAGGAGAAGGGCCAGACTGATGGAAGCTGACAGGAAGGTTACAATAAAGCAGATGACCACACATTACAACAGTGGCATGCAGAAGAGCATCTCTGAAAACACTATGCATCAAATCTCTAAGTGGATAGGCTACAGCAGCAGAAGACCAATAAGTCAAAAACATAAGTCTCACAAATACCTAATGCAGCGCTCACAGAGTGTATTATACTCCATTACTATTGGAAAAGAAGAATGATGTGACAGCATTTATAACATATTTGATACAGTCCGAACACACACATTTTACAGGACAATCCCCCCACCACCCACGGCTGCCCCAATGAAAGGACTATAAACCCCTTCCCTTTGAGTCGTAGGTGCAAGCCAGTCCATTTTCTAAAGAAGACACCTTCCACAACTCAGGGAAAATTGAGGTGTCACCTTGGTTTCCCAGAATGCCTTGAGGTGCAGAGAGTGAGACATTTATCACTGAAGTAGAACCTCAGCGATACAAACACAGTGGGAAGAGAGGTCTTTGTGTTCAACTTGGAAATGCGTGTATCTTTGAGAGAGATGTTGAAATATCTACACCAATTTCACGGCTTTGAAGCTTTGGCTTCTTCTGTGAACCTGTTTGCCTTTGTTCTAGGGTTTCTCTGTATCAAAAATTATTGACTTTCCCCACACTGTAGCCTTTAGCAATAATGCTAAGACATTCCCCTTTGTCTAATTTTGTACTTTGAGTTATCATCAAACTATCACAGAAGACTATCAAGTGAACATTGCTTCCATTTAATCTTTACCTTTTTGCATTAGCAATAACAAGGAGCTTGATGGTCATTAACTGTCAAAATTAGACAAAGGGGGAAAGCCTTCAGCACTATTGCTGAAGGCTACAGTGCGGGGAAAGTAACCTTGTAACCATGTACGCTGTTTGAAATCGAATACATTTTACAATTTTTCTTTGACAGAGAACTGCCGCAAAGAAAATTTACAGAGTAACAAGAAGTAAAATGCAGCAAAAACCAGGCCCGAGCCACTAAAAAGCAAGTGAGGTAAAAAGCAAGTGAGGTAAATGTTATGAATGTGACCGGCTGCAAACGACACACCGTAAATTCCATTCCGTGGACCAGCTTCCACGGTGATTACAGGGCATATTCTTCATGTTGAGTCAAGCATTTTTAATACAATTAAATGCAACCTCAGTGCTACTCGCTGCACAAGGTCCTTTAGCACTTTCCTGGACTTAAGCCCACAAGTAATATGGTCATTAGTTTTACCGCCCCTGTTTCCCCGCTGTCTATTAGGCTGTAAGTGCAGCACAGCCTGTGTTGCAATTAATTAAAGCCAATACAAAAGAGCCCAGTTCTAATCAGACTTTCAGAATAGATTATTAGCTGGTTGTTAGGGTGAGGCATTATGGACTTTTACTCTCTAAATACAGTGTTAACAGTTTTAAAACCTAATTTAACAAATTGCAGCCAATAAGGGAGATTTTTTTTGGCCGAAAGCAGATTTTAAAATTACGGCCATCTGATTTGTGTTCGACAATGAAATTCAACATGCAATGTTAAATAATTGTAGAAACATTAATTAAGAACAAAAATTATGCAGATGAAATGGACATTCAGGCAACAGTGCATTCAAGAACAATTATTAATAAAAACTTTTATTAACCAAATAGTAATGTTCAGAGCTCAAAAAACAACATAGCTATACAACTTTTAGTATTTGTAATTGGCACTATGTCCTTCCGTGATGCAACCTGCAATTCATTGCAGAAGCCCCCATTTTTTGTTTGTTTCCTTTTTCACGAAACTCATTTTACCCGAGTTGCCATTTTAAAAGAACTTTAATAATAAAAAAAGAGAGATGACCTCCCAGTAGCATCCAGTTTTATGAGTGTAAACTGTTAAGCAGCAAAGCTGAGAGAAATATGAAGCTGAATTTAAATTCAGGCAGAAAATTATTAGGCAGAACCGCCATTAGCGGTCTCTGAAGCATACTGCTTCTTCTGCACTGCTACATCATCACACTGTGAAATGACGGTTCCACAAATGCAACGCTGGTGAAAATCAAACGCGCAAACATTTTCTAACCTTAGGGGACTTTACAGGGGGGGGACTTTTGAGGGGAACTTTTTTCCAAAACATCTGGAAAAATGAATCCTTTTACAATGAGACTACGAAAAAAAAAAGAAGTAGCTGGAGCATTGTTACAGACAGCTGGTTAAAAAAGTTTTTTGTGCTCTTACTGTATGAGGACAGGCCTCATAAAAAATGGTTCTTTCATATTTCATAGACACCACTTGATCTGTCACGCACGGTTCTGGAACATTCTTCATGCGAGTCGCTTCCCTCAACGTGAAATAATGCAACAGGGCGAGGGGGTTGAAATGAAAAATGAGGAAATATAATTAGGCACAGATATTAAAATCCAGATTGAACGGATACCAACGGAACGACAGGCTTTTCCAAGGGTGTGGGTTACAGTTGGAAATATAGGCAGTGCCTCTTTCTACAGAATAGTGTATATTTCAGACTGGTAAGCGCACGCTGCTTTGAGACATTGAGGTGAAACGACCCCACGTCGTAGCACAAGCGGTGGGCTGGAATGAGCGAGTCAGGGCTTTCAAGCATGTGGCAGAAAGTGGAAAATAAACACATAATGCCTTTCAAAAAATATACAGACACCGAGACATTGGGAAAGGTTCCATAAAAGAGGTGCGAGGTGCTTTGAACCTTCAAAAACCATCTCCATAAATAGGCACCCCGAAACCAGGCGACGCTTAATAAATATACATAATTAAAGACATGTACGCTCTGAAGTGTGGCTCCTCCAAACAGAATTTAAAATCAGTGGCTGTAAGACATGGGCGATTTTGTCCCCGGTGACAGGAGCAGTGTTATCCATTAAGCATTCTCCACACATTTCCGCTGCTTTGGAGAGGACAGCTTCCGTTGCGGAGCCCTGTGTGACCTTTACAGTTGTTACCGCTTAGCGCAAGGGCTGTATCAACGCTGCGGTACAATTTCACAGTGACACCCAGTCTTAAACAATGTAAGGCCACAGCCAACAAGTAGTGTGTAACCCCGCCTGACAACACATTACAGTCCTGCCATACCCAATCAGCGTCTTCAACCAGAGCCAAAATGGCTGACGCACTGTTGGAGAGCGGAGAGTAATATAATGTAGAGAAATGTTAGATTGGCTCTGACTCTACTTACAAAAGCTGTACGCTTTATATTTTAAATGAACATGCTTTGCCAGCCCGCCTCCCTATCCCCATCATTGGCAAGCAATTATTTGACAAAATTCTTCACAGATGTATTAGGAAACTATGCAGGCAAGCAGAATTTACAATGAATTTCCAGTCCATAATCTGTCGCACATATGAGGCTCTCTGTCTTTTTTTGCCATGGAAATGTCTTTGGTTATTTTTGCAGTTGATTTAATGAGGCTTTCTGTTGTGTAGTGTTTCAGACATAATATTGAGTACATCTGAGCTACATGGTTACCGAAACCAAACAACAAGAACCATTTCACCAGCATCTCCCTCAGCACCTTGTAGAGGCCTACAACCTTTGGATATGCACTGAACCTAGTCTTCGTTTACCCAAAACTCCAGCTCACATTCCTCCAGCATAAAAATATTTTCAAAACGAACAGAGATCTTTAAAAGGAGTCATAGGACACAAGCCTTCTCGGTAATCCGTCAAACAACATTGGCCTTTTATCGTCTAAAGAACATCATTTCACTTCAAGTGAAAATTAAACAAATTTAGATCACAAGAAGACAGCCCTTACTGAGTGTTCCATGCCAATTAGCTATTTTTCAAAAATGCCGCTTTCACTGCTATCAATTGGAAAATAATATGCGCTCCGCCAAGGGTCTGCCCTAACTGTCTCTCTGGAGGAATTCTGGATCCTTGGCCCATCCATAACTCGGCAGGCACCTTCTGGGATTGGTACTCCACTTTCTTAACCTCAGAGCTCATTACCGGAACTCTCCGCGGCGGAGTATTAACCAGAGACTCAGGAATTAGGAGTCGCTCTCTGCACTGAAAGCCATAAATGGATGATGTGTTGCCGTGAGTTCAGTAACAGGGAGCCGGGGGAATAGGCCGCTGCAGAGCAAGGCACTTTTTAATATTATATTTAGCATCGCACCTGCCTGTGCTCCAGCAGCTGGGGCAGAATAACGGCCCTTCTGAAGTCGTCTGAAGTGATGGAGCGCCGTCTTCCTTCACGTCGCTCGAAGTGATGTGCTTTACACGACAGTTGAACAAAAGCTTGCCTGCTGTCCTATACGCATGCTATGGATTAGCTAATCCACCAACTCAGGGTGGGCGATTCCGGTCCTAGAGGACTACAGTCCACTGATTACCCAGGCTAAATGTATAACTTACTGGTATACACCAACGTTGGTCCACTCCTAGATTAGATCACAGTAAAATGCCACTGCCGTGAAGAAGTTGCATGGAATTGTTGATTCATTCAGTATTGATGTAAAGACAAGACGACTATAATTCTTCAACCATATTGAATATTTTAGTGGATCCGTCACAGCAATGGGTCCATAGGGGGTAGGGGTAGGGGGGTAGCACCTGTCTGTGATCAGGTTGCATGATATAGGGCCCCATCAGCTACAGCCTACTGCCACAGCCAGGTCTGCGAGTTTCCAAAAAACCCTCCGCTTCAGATGTACAACTCATGCAAGTTTCATAAAGAAAGAAAAAGAGAACAGCAATAATAAGCTTCTTACACGCCTCTGGCCCTGGAGTTAAATCCTGTATTTATGACCTCACAAACTGAAATGTTCACTTTTCTTTGCTGATGACTGGCATCTGTCAGGCAGATTTATCTATACCAGGGCACCGCCGTCTACAAGCGAAAAACACCCATTCCAGTCCGCCACGGATCTCATTAACGCTCCGAACAAGGAGAGAGTGAAAGAACTCCAGTTCCCCAGCGAAAATAAAGGAGAAAAAAAATGAGTAAAAGCTTTTCTCAAACTGTGTGAACTTCATTAGCTGCCTTTCTTCTCTCACCCCCCTTAAGGTGTAAGCAAGGCCAAAGCCGTTTTCCTTGACATAAACTTTTTTCGTCGGGGACGGCAGGGCTGTTCTTTAAAATGATGGATCGTTTCCTACAGCTAGAGTCTGGCTCTTAAATTAACATTATAAAGCCCTGACCTTCTATGCATTAAGTATTCCCCAAAGAGACCGGGGAAACATTTTACACCGAAGTTGTTTCATTTAGCTGTCTTCCGTCCTCTCACCGCGGGGGCTGATTAAGACCTGTGCATTTAGCTAAGAGCGCATGCTGGGCTTTTATTACTTTCAGGATGAGAAATAAACAAGGTTCACTGACAGAATGCGGCAACCAATAAATAAAATAAAATAAAAAGAGAGCGAGAGAGAGAGCTTCGCGCAGCACTTGGCCGCCAGCCTCGTGTAGGCACGGTAACCCTGTTAAGACTTACTCCCGCAGTTTTCAACCCCCCCCTAAAAACAACGGCTACACTTTGTCTCTAATCTTTCCGTAATAACCGCAAATAAGACGGTCGGGTAATTCCACTTATTTTATAGGACTGGTTAAGGCCGGCGTTTATGGAGCAAAAACCGGCAGGCCTCCAGGCACGCTCTATACATCATCATAAACACACCGCGGCCTAAATTTGCACTACCTGCTGCTTGCCGGTTTGACAGTGAAAGATGCCAGAGATGGGTAATTCCAGCCCTGCAGGACTGTGGGCTTATGGAGCCAACTTCTAAGTTACCTCTGCTGTTCACCTGGCGCACTTTCTAAGACGATTTCTTTCTCGGTCAAAATACTGTAATAATGCGGGCCACTGGATGGTGCCCCGGGTGAGGTGCCGTGTCCCACAATGTGAATTCTGACCGCCCTGGTTATGACTGCGGTCAAGAGGCGTGACTGGTCACAGTGTTAGCGCTTAGCGGGTAGAGCATTTGCTGACAGGAAATAGCACCTCTATGTGTGGTATGGTGGGGCAGTGGTGAGCACCATTACCTCGAAAGGAGGTTGTTCCGGGCCCCAGTCCCAACCAGCCGGTCCTCTCTGTGTCGTGTTTGCATGTTCTCCCCGTGTACCTATGGGTTTTTCCTGGGTAGTCAGGTTTCCTCCTACAGCTACTACGTCAGGTTGGGAATACTCCTGCCATTACAGGGCGTTGCACTGTGGCTGCCCACTGCTCCTAAGTAACTAGGATGTTTTAAATGCAGAGGACAAATTACCCCGTAGGGTTCAATAAAGTATATTTTATCTATTCGTCAGCAGTAAAAGTGATGCAGTCTTCAGGTACAATATTAACAGTAAGTTAATAACCTAGGCTAGGTGGCTACAGTGCTTTGGTGGAGGTATGTGCTAATGAGGTATGCCCAAATTACGGAGGGAATATCAGTACTGGGAAATGCCTAATTACAGTGGGGCATTCAAACTTGGGGAACAAAGAAAATGTGGATAAAAAGTTATAGTGTGAAGATACGGTAATACATTTCGCTGTAAAATTGAACAACCAACAGGCCCTGCGGCCCTCGATAACTGAAGTTACTCAGGCCAGGAATACATCAGATAACCCAGATTTGTGTAATGCTTTTCCTATAAGGAATGCAGAGGTGGTTTTAATCTTGGCAATATACCTTTGAAATATTTGCTGAAATATTTGCTTCTTCAGCACTGAGCTGTTAGCATTAATCAATACAGGCTTTGGTCTGTTTTTAACCAGCTCAGGAGAAAACGGATTCAGAAGCCAGACTCTTTAAGCAGTCGAAGGGGCAGACCTGTCAAAGCCAATCTATGTATTGCTCTTTCTGTAGACACTGACTAACTTAAATCACTGGCATTAAGGATTTAATCACCTACATATTTACACTCGATGGAGAAAAAAAAAAAAAAAAACCCAGAACAAAATGGCGGAAAAGGAAATCAATTGAAAGCGTTTGCATCTGTTTTTATAGGTCGAAAAACAAATCCACTCATTGACACAGTAAATGAAAGACGGCCTGCTTGAACGCCCCCGCCTTAAACCAAACGCTTCCCTTTTTCGGTTCGTGTCGAGGTTTTTCGTCGGAGTGAATGGCGAAATAAATAAATAAGTAAACAAACAAACGAGAGAGAAATGAGAAAAGATGGCGAGAGACGCAGTGGGGAGATCTGCTCCGATTTAGTCTTTGAATGTTGCAAATTAAATTCCCTCGTCAAGGCTCTAATCATTCATACCAGATGGGGCTTCTGCTCAGTTTTGGATCCACGGGAATTTTAATGGTTATTGTTTCTGTTTAAATAGGAGATTATTGCATTTTAATAAGTTCTCTTTGGGACTTGCAGCAACAATGGAGTGCTATGAATTACTGTAGATAGCTGTTAGAGCATGCTGGGGAAAAATCAAGTTACTAAGTGTGACAAGTTGCCTTTTTCCCTTCCCTTGCAGAGATGGCTCAGAATGTATTTACCACCAAATTAAGTATGTGCCGTGGGGATAATATTTTCATCCGGCTGAGGGGGGTGGGGGGGTGGGGGGGGAAGGAGCTTGGCTGTGGATTTTCATTAAAATGACACATCTGTTCAGCAATTTCGCAAAGTAATTCTGCTGAAAGTTTTATCAGCTAATTTTAATTATTCACTCCACTGGGTTGAATACAGGATTCATCATGTTGAATTAATACATTCAACAAGACCATTTTTTTTAGAGAGAAGAGAGGAAAAGAAGCAATCAACAAATTGAATTGTCATGCAATGCAGATTAAAATGCAATTCTTTAATTATGGAGGACTCATATTTAATATTTTTAAGATACAAGGTCACTCAGAAATTCAGCACTAAAGATTAGATAAACATTAACGCATTACTGGTAGAAGATTTTTCTAATTCGGCTTAAAGGCATGACATGTCATTGGGTTTCATATTAAGATGACCCCTAAGTACAGCACAGACACACTACCTACTTGCATACTGTTACAATTTATGCTGCAGGGCAATTTTAGAAAAATTGGCAATTATTTTTTTCAGTGTCAGATAATAATGCAGGAAATATATTGACCAGAAAATTACAGAAAAGCCTCCGCCACAACATACAGTATAATAACAATCTATCAGTATTTGTCCACACTTTCTTTTGTGCACCCTTCTACCACTAATTCTTTCATCCTTCCAATCAACAAACAAGTTATGGCTGCGTCCTCCAAAAAAAAGTTGTTCCCAAAACTGTCAATGACGTTGTTAGAACACTTTGCCTAACAACAGACTCTAACATTCAAACAAACAACGACCCAAACAGATTCTAGCTGCCACCCCAATTTCTTTCTCATAGGCATCTAGATGGGCATACAATAATTTAATTACATAAGGAAGGTGAATATCAAAGGAAATAAGCACAAAAAAGTTCTAAATATTTTTGCAGGATTCTGAGAAAAAGGGAATCCTAACAACCGTGGAAGAACTGGTAGACCACCAAAACTATCACCATCATAAAGACAGCACTAAAAGATCTTTTGAGAGATAAAAAAAAAAAAAAAAAACCCTTATCCACTCTTGCTTCAGATCTGAAGAAATCCACAGATGTTTCTGTCAACGCCTCTACAGCGAGAAGACAACTCAATGCTCTGGGTCTGAAAGGATGTGTGGCTGTCAAAAAGCCATGCGGAGAAAAGGAAACGAACAAGAGAGAAGAAATGTATGCTGCCGTTTGAAGTAATGAACGACATTTGGAACCTATGACCCTATAGCCATCAGTCAAGCATGGTGGAGGATCAGTGCAAGTCTGCAGCTGTGTAATATCTGGAATTGGTGATTTAAACTTGGTTTAAGGCCTCATGAATGCTGATAAACACAGTACAATCATGGAATACTCTCTGGACAATATATTATTGGGAGCAAATTCATTTGATAGCAAGATAATGACCCCAACCACAGTGCTAAGAACATCAAGCTGCTGGTGGTCTCAGAACAATGGACTGGCCAGACCTCAACATCACTAAATGTTGGGACTACTTGCAGTCTTATAAGCTCCACTATGGAACTGTTTACAAGACACATGGACACGTGTCCCAGATTTCTTTCGAAAAACTCAAAGCGATTCTCCTGAAAATAATGGAAGCAGCAATAAAGGCAAAGGGCGGACACACTGAATACTGAAAGATTTGATATTGTACACAGGAGGCTTTTGTGTAATTTTGCATTAAACTATGTTTGCTGCATTATTCTGACACTAAAAAAATAAACAGCTTGGACTTAATGGCAGTTTTCACAGGAAAATCGTGTTATGCGATTTTGCACAGAACTGTATATAAAATATTGCACTGCTGGTTAAACCTCAGTTTTCACCAACAAGCCACCATACATAGACAAAGACAGCCAACGCCTGTCAGCCAACGCCTGTCAGCCAACGCCTGTCAGCCAACGCCTGTCAGCCAGCGCCGAGAATTCAGTGCGCCTCCTTATATGTTTTATCATCTTCACCCTGGGGAGAGCAGTGCATCACCTCGCTAAGCTGTTGTGATACACTTCAGTGGAGCCCCAAATTAGACCGCGGGGCAAGAATGGCCACGCAAATTACAAACGACACACTTCTGTTCGGTTGGCCTGTCCTCCTACTTCCCAACAATAAAGCACGCCCAGAGAAGACCCAGCACCCTGCCTATGCCAGAGGAAGGACATGCAGGAAGACCGCAAAGATGAAAAGGCTGAAATGAGCCATGTCGTTTAACGAATAGTCCAATATCGAAAATGACGCTCCCTCCATCTTAAAGGGAGAATAAGACGAGAAAGGTCAGGTGAGATGATTTTCCCATCTCCCCAACCCCCCCCACCCCCCGCGGTTACTGCTAGCCAATTTAATTAGCGCACTTCCTGTATTGTTATACACCAGGGGAGAAGGCTTCAGTCATTCCATTTTATACGTCTCTAACGTTGGCGTACATGGGAACCCTGCTGTTTCTGCCGTCAGGCAGCCTAGCGATTTCCATCTTAGATTCAGCCCTCGTGTTTTCCAGACCCGTTGCTTTTTTATCTGTTCGTCAAATTGGATTTATTGAATTCGCTGAACACTGCGGCATTCAGCCCCTGATCTGGATGTAAAGGTTCAGAGCCTTTGTTACCCCACTGCACCTCTTTAGAGATGGGAAGCGCTGTGTTTAAAACCAAAAATCGTGGTCAACTGAAATGTTGTGCATTTTCATAATCTGTTTATCTGTTAATTTCAGTAAAAAAAAACAAAACAAGGGAATGGAGGATTCCGTGTTGGCTAAATGTGAGAATTATTGAATATTCGGAGACATATGCGGCTGGCTCTCTCTCCTTCTCCACTGTGGAACAGATGAATATTTTTTCTCTGGAGGTCCATACCAGTTGTCAAATTTAATAAATAAACCTAACGGAAAACTGTCTGCCCTCCATCTCTCCTCCCCACCGAGAGCTTCCTCAAGCTGGCATGCTGCAGTTCTTATGACACCATTCCAAATATACAGCATTGGCACTTTTCTGGAAACTAAGAGAAGTGCAGTGGGAGTAGTGATTGTTAACCACCTGCAACTCTCTACACCATGACTTGAGAATGACAGCAGAATAACACAAAACTTAAAACAACAACAACAACAACAACAACAACAACAACGTCGACAACAACGACGACAGCAACAACAACAATGACAGCAACAACAAGAACAACAGTAACAACAACAGTAACAACAACAGCAAAAACAATAATAATAATTATCATCATCATCACCATCATCATTTATATTTCAAGGTAAAATAAACTTTGCGATCGCTTCTGTTTTTCTGTTTTTCAGTTTTTATTAACGGCTTCTGGGATATTGCAGTAATACAGTACGCCTATAGACTCTATGTTTTATTTCTGTGTGAATACAGAATGTGCCAGTGCTCTCTATTTAGGTAAAGTAACTGGATAGGGGATACAATTTCCCTGCATTTCCCTTCAATGTTACTGTAAAAAGGCTCAGCTTCCATTGTAATGTCCGGGGGTTACCCATCAATACCCATACCCATGCATGATGTGCAAATTGAAACGGAAAAATTATTGAAATGGGCGAGAATAAAAAACGCATTCTGAAAGCAACTATCTAAGCAAAAAATGTCCTCAGCATGAAAATAATGTATATGATCTGCGGTAGGCAAAGATATGGGCTTCTTCCGCCGAAGCCATGTTGAGCTGCTATTTCACGGATTACAGGCTAAATCTTTGGAGAAAAGAACACCAAAGAGCTACTCCCTGTGGAGCTGAGACTGGAAAAAGAGACTAAATTTTCCATTTCATAAATTTAATGGATGGCACATATTCTTAATGCTCTCATACATAACAGCAGCTTTGCAGGAACTGTTCAAATTATGTTTTATGATCTAGATTTTTTTTTCTTCTTCAAAATACTTCCGCTTCTCGGCACAGACTATCACTGAGAAAGACCATATTTGATTTTCATAAAGATCATTAAGAGAAATCGCACCAGCTGGTCAGGACGCGATAGCGCACAGAAGTGATTTTTTGGGTACTGTACCATGACACATTTCTGTGGGTTTTGAGATTAATCCTGTGCCAGACTTTGAGCGAGGGTATTCTGGGTACATTATTCAACACAAACACGAACACCATCAACCGAGAGTACATAAAGTACAGTCACTGAAATGGCATTTTAAATACCTTGGATTTGTAATCTTTAGGTTATATACTTCAGTAACTGAATTGTGACCTAAAACACTAATGCATGAATAAACATTGGCCTGGGAAGCAAAATGGCACATCCTATATGCAAGGCAGTTACGCCTTATAAGCCCAGATTGAATCCAGAAAGAGTGCACACCAAATATGGCAAGGACACCCAATGATGCATAATTGGCCATTGGTGTCAGCTCTCCCTCATCAAATATGGCAGCTCAGCTTTCCATTTTGGGAGCCACTGTGTGTTGTTTCAGAATTCCTCAAGAACATTGCAGTGATGGGGCAAGCCGCCAGGTATTCCTGGGACAAATGTACAACAATGTACAACAACTAAAGGAAAGCAACTGAGGCACATTTGGCATTATATGCCGAAGAGAAAGGACATACTTTTTCCACACAGAGAGTGGTCACTGTGAGGAAGAGCTTGCGAGGTCATGTCGTGGAGGCACAAAGGCTTTCAAGACCAGGCTTGATACGGTGCTCGTAGGATGAAGTACACTTCAAGGTAGGACAAAGTGAGTACTGCAGACCTGTTCTCAGCATTATGTTATGCGATGATGAATAAAACTAGAAAGTGCTTTGTCACTTGTTAGCGCGTTAGACATCTCACTGAATGCATAGTGTATGAACCTGGCCCTTTAAATCCACCGTAGTCCAAGGCAAGGCGTACATGCTTACATCAGTGATAAGTGACCTTTTCATGGAAGTATAATTAGACTCCTTTCTGACTGCCTTTAATATCTGGCCTCGGCGAATCGTCGGGCTTCGGCAATAATTGGCATCATAAATAACTCCATAATAGAGGACAACATGAACTCTTTAGGCAGAATGACCCGGTGACATTGCGGAAAGCTTAAAATGAATTAAACTGGCTTGTCATCTACGCTGGCGGAAAAGGCCGTCGCCCTTTACACTCGACTTGCAGCGTGTCGCACGAACCCGAAAGGCGCAGAGTCGTCTTCCTAAATATAGCGTGAACGCGAGTGGTTTATTCCCGACTTAACTCCATCCCTTAATTGTTTTTGTAAGTCGACCTGAAGCCGGCAGAGGCTCGTCTGTTGTCGCTGTAAATTGGGTTGGGAGGTTGCTAACCTGCAATCCAATCGCCGGGATAATTGGACTGTGCACAATCCAATCCAGTCTCTAAACTGCTGTAATCCACTCAACCTGGCTGTCACGGCAACACAGGGGACAGCCTGCCTCCAGTGAGCGAAACAACACCACAGAGGCCCAGATTCAACCTGCCGGCCGCAGTGTCCTCAAACCCAGTGTCTCTCAACTCCAGTCCTGGGGACCCACTTGCCAGAAGGTTTTTGTTGTAACCAGGAACACACACACCTGATTGAACTAATAAAGGACATGTTTGCTGGTTTGATTGGTTCAGTCACTAAATCAGGTGCGTGAGTTCCTTCGGGCAAGTGAGACCCCAGGACTGGAGTTGGGAAACCATGCTGAAACGAACACCTGGGCAGAGCGGTTGTGTAACGGCGATGGGGTCCGAGAAACGTCAGTCGGCTTCCAATTAAAGCAACGTCCAAATTTCAGATTTTGTGTCGACAGATGAATCCCTGGGTTGTGTCACAGGCCTTTTGGCGGTACTAGGAACATCCGCGGACAAGCCCCTCCCCTCTGCTCTCCATGCTCTCCATTTCGTGTGGACTTGTAGGGCTCTCATGCCACCCCAGAATCTCAGCCCAGATCTGTCACTGGAGAGGAAACTGCTGTGGTAGCCTCTAATTGGAAGCAAGTTAATCAAGCAGCGCAGGCTAACCTTCCCCTATAAACTCCTCCCATCAGGCAGTGCGGCAAGAAGGAGGATAGGAGGTCGTGGGCAGCAGCACCGCTTTCAGTTTTAATCTTTTCCTAATTGCTTCTCTCTTTAATCATCCGACACCGGTTTAATTCCGAATGTGCTGGGTTGGGTTCCTCTGTCAAGGCCCCGCCTGTGCAAGAACACCTTCTGTTCTGGAAACGTGAAACGAAATGGAGGAGGTAGAGGGAGAAGGAGAGGGAGAGGGAGGGGAAGAGTGAGAGATGATGATCTTAACATCTGGGACCGAAAATGTGTTACCCATTACGAGGAACGGGAGAGTCGATGTGAGAATTTATTAAAGCCTCGGCTCTGGACAGATTCAAGGAACGATTTCACGGGAAATGACGAGCCAAGACAGCAAGTATATTTTCACTTTTTTGAAAGAGAAGCCCGAGTCAAAGAGACTAAAATAGATTAAGAGCAGAAGGC
The DNA here is from genome assembly GCF_963514075.1 of Conger conger. Classification (NCBI taxonomy): domain Eukaryota; kingdom Metazoa; phylum Chordata; class Actinopteri; order Anguilliformes; family Congridae; genus Conger; species Conger conger. The sequence goes on along the minus strand of NC_083766.1, from coordinate 49,956,765 downwards.
CTTTTCGGGGTCTAACCACGGCCCTCTCATCCATTTTGTATTTACTTGAAATGGCGCTAGGACGTGTCAGACTGCCCGCCAGCGCTGTCGAGTCACTTAACCCTCCTCCCCAGGCGCGTCTGGAGCGAAACCCCAGGTCCCGCGCGCTGCTCGTGTTCAGGGAGTGCGCCAAGATGAGGCTTCTAGCTCGCGAAAACACAAGGAACACGTTTCACGTGTGGCCTGCAGCTGCAAATGGGCCTTGTGAAATGTACTGTGGGGAAGGCAGAGAGAGAGAGAGACAAGGCCATGGTCAACCCCGGAGATCTCCCTTTTCCATTATTATTTTAGAATTTAGCTTTTAAATGTCTCTTTGAAGTGCTCCTGAAGATAATATTGGTTATTTATCCAAAGTAACTTATAGTTGATTAGACCACTGTTTCTCAACTCCGGTCTTCGGGACCCACTTGCCAGAAGGTATTTGTTGTAACCAGGAACCCACACACCTGATGACTGAACCAATCAAACCGGAGTAATGTGGGGTTTAGGGCCTTGCTCAAGGGCCCAACAGCTGCACGGATCTTATCGTGGCTACACTGGGGCTTGAACCACCAACCTTCCAGGTCCCAGTCCCAGAAAACTTAGCCACTACAGGCTACAGGCTACCCCCGGTACAGTAGATCGTTCGTCTCCCTGATACGACGGCCCACTAGCTCCCCGTTAGGCTCAAATGGTTTCCATTAAAAAGTAGTTTATGCTTGGGCGGCACTAGATAAACAAAATAAAATTAAAATTAAAATAAATAAATAAAACTTTCGCCCCATTAAAATTTCCACGGTTTGCGGCCACGCCGCTGCACAAATGATCCTTCATGCGCAAACGTCCGAGGCGAAGAGCGCAGAGGCACATAAATAACCCGGGCTTTTCCGGAAAAGCCACTGCTCATTAGGCACCGCAGGAGCACTGAAGAACGAGGGCAAAGAAATGAGAATGCGGTAATTATTGCTCGTTTCGTTCAACCCATCGCCGGGCAGTGTATAGCATGGCTCTATGGGAACCATCTAATTCTAACCTGCACATAACTCTGCAGGAAAATCAATACTAAATAGTCCAGTGGAGACGGCCATCTTGCGCGAAGCAACGACTGTAAAGCAGACAGAGAAGATAGACGATACTCTCTCAGGTACCCGGCAGCTATAATATCCATCCTTGGCGGTTCGCTTGACATTTACTTGCCCCGCTTCCCATTTCTTCTTTCCTAACAGCTACGCTCCAAATCTCTGGGGTTTGCCGACCGGGTGAACAGATAACAAACCTGTCAAGACGGGTTTAGCGGGGGAATAAATCGCGCGTTGGCCGGGAAATGATGTGTTCAGAGGGAAAAAAACGTGCGGGATGACACGAGCCAACCCCCCCCCCCTCCCCGCCGGGCCGGGAGGCGGCTGAAATGTTAGCGCCGGGCGCTAAATGGACGTGGGGACGGCTGATTAGATCTTATCGGGCCCGCGTTTCAAGTGACTGCCTTTTTCATTTCGCCTTCCTTTGGCGAGGACGCCCGGCATGAAAAGGAGCTGACAAAGGGCCTTTTTTTCGGACGTCCGTTCGGCTCAAGGTTGACGGGGAGGGAGCGGGCGGTGGGGGGTTTGGGGGGGGGGGGTCCCTCAGACTCGCGATAACATTCACGGCGGAGCTTCCCCGGGAGGGCAGAAATGTCAGCGTTTGCTCGCCGCGGGACATTTTCCATGAAGAAGAGAGGGAGAGAGCCGGCCTCCCCTCCACCGTCTGAACGGAGACATCTTCTACATCTCAGCCCATCTCCTCCTCACCCAGCCTACAGTCGCCATCGGTCAGAGACTGCGCAGAACAAAGATGTGTATCGTATTTACACTGAACAACAATTAGCCAGATAACACAATCCTCTGTACATGTTTTACTATTGTATTCCGATACTCTCCAGTATATCCTACTCCACGTCAACACCATATATCATATTTCAAGGTTCAATACATTTGACCACTGAACAATGGAAAGTGGACATTTTTCATCCTAACTTTTGTCAATTAATTCTCGGCACTGTACAGAAAGGAAGAGAGGAACATTTTTCTTTGCTTCCAAGAAGCTATATGTAAGCAGGAACCGGAGATAATACAGGTTACATTCAGCCAGATGCTACTACAAGGCTCTTACAAGGTCGTTACAAGGTCATTACAAGGTTGTTACAACCAGGCGCATTTTAGTGAAATTATACAGAATACAAAGTCTTTGTTTATGTCTTTTGGAACAATATAATGATGACACATTATATGAGAATTACGACTATATAAAAACTGGTTGATTTTTGTGCCCATTGTTAAGCTTGCAGACAAGGGTCTCAGGAAGATTCTTTACTGTATATGTACCTGTAGTTTGTGCAGACCGTGGGTGTCTGACCACTAAGGAAAGTTCAGATTTACCAGACAGCAAGGCCCATCCAAACTAGAACAGCGCATTAACAGGGTTCGCCTCCCAGCAACCCCCTGGTTAATTTCTTGCCTGGTGTTTTGCATAATACTGACTATGTAGCTAATGCTAATGCGCTCATGCAATTAGTTTGTAGTAGTACTGTAGTTTAACACATGAAAAAATGGCATGCTGAGGCATACCTGATACCTTAATTACACTATTTCATACTTAAGAAGAATGAAAGTATAATTAAAGTAGCTTAGTATACATTTTCATGTCACATTTCATAATATCAAAAACACAATCATCGAGAACAGAACTACCAATTAGCCACGTATGACCACACTGGTATGCAGAATAACAACACAATAAAAGCAGTGGTACATTAACGAAATAATGAGAAAAATTAAAGTTTTAAATTCTATGCACTGGATGCCACAGTAATAGAGAGAATATGGTCTTCAGGACGCAGTGGTTGATTAAAAAGGATGTTCATAGTGTAGTTGCTAGGCTACCTCTTAAAGGTACAGGACACCGAAGAGAATGTGTTTGGTACGACATGAAGAAGTTAAGAGACGCCAGCGGATGGTTTGTGAATGTAATAACACTAACCGTTTACAAAAACATACAATTTTCAGGGGAAAATTCAAAACACTTGCGAGATGTTTTTATTCTGTAAACATTTGTAATGTAACCGATTAACACATCCCATCTGATGGCTTTCACTTCAAACAGCCGAGACTATTAGGGTTGTTCTCCTATTCCTCACTAATTTAAGTCAATGGGAAGAATAATTCCTTGGATTTTATTTCTTCTTGGCTGACATCAGTGGACCAATACAAATTGGTCCTTCCTGCAAAGTTCCACTCACTAAAAGCAACAAAAATATAGATAAAAAACTGCAGTCCTACACCAGATAAGCCGAAAAATGTATTTGAAATACAAACAGAAATGGATCTAAACCCACCCTATATTATATCTTCGTCCGGTTAAGATTGACAACATGTCCGCCCATAACCTTCGACAGCTATTACCCCAACCCCTGGCAGTTTGTTTTTTCGTGTTTGCTTTCCGCAACTCAAGCAGCACTACACAATTTATCTCAGAAACGTCTCGGGAAGGGTTGGGGCAGGGGTTGTGTGGGAGGGACTCTGCCCGGTGTGAGCCTGGCGGCTGATGAATGTACCGTCACACTTCCCACAGCTGTTTGGCCAAAACCGCTAACCGCTAACCTTTACCGCTGTGACCTCATCCTGGGCCGGAGAGAGGAGGCCTTTAAGCCTGCAGCCCCCTGACAAAATCCCGTCAGCACGCCGCTCTCCCGCAACGCCACGCGCTGAACGAACGTTTCGCCAGTTGAGAGCCGCGATTCCCTCTGCCACGGATCCGAGCGCGCCGTTTACCTAGCGACAATAACATCTAACAAGGGGATTCGGCTATTACGAGAACATCAATTATTCATCGCGTCAACACGAGCGAACACGAGTGTATTAGACGCAAAATAATGGCACTTGCTGTGCTCCGGTAGTGCCTCACTTTGATTCGCTGAAGAGATGACTCAAATGACCTCTAATTTTTTTAGCGAAACGTTTTAGTATTTTAGATGAGGTAAGTGCCGAGTTCTCTTTTGAAACGAGAAGTCCGCTGATGGCACTAAAATTGTTCGCGTCAATTACCTGCCGCTTCGAGACTTTTCTTCAGGTACTTCAAATTGAGCCCCCTCAAAAAACTCAAATGTCATTAAAATCCCACCCATGAAATCCCTCTTGTAAGACAGTGTTACACATTAAGCACTTTTGCAAGAGCAAGAACACACAAAAAAAAAGATGAGATGTTAACATTTGCCGAAGTGAAACCATATTTGATTATATAGCTGAAGGACACATCGCAGCGAAAAAAGCCCCAAATCTGGACAAATTGGCAGGGTAAGGACTAACAGGCCACTTCAAGTGGGTAAAGTGGTCTCTCTGATACATAACAGCGATTATTTAAAAAATACACACATGGACCTCATCTGAGCTTTGGGGAGAAAAAAAAATAAAAAATCACAGTTGGAATCAATGAATACCTTTTAAGTTCTTATGCGAAACAGGAACTGCCATTAAAGCATATTTAATTCAAAGCAGTGGGGAAATTCTAATGTCTGCATGTGTGTGTGTGTGTGTGTGGAGAGGGGGTGGTCCGGCGGTGGTGGGGGTCTTCAGAATGGGGCGGGGAGAGCACGTTGCGTAGTTTCTGTTTTCGTATTTCAAACAGCCGTTACGCTAACGGGGGAGAAAAAAAGGGCTGCGTTCTCGTTTTTCTGTCTGAGAGCCCCCACCAGGGCCGCTGGAACTGGCTTGATTTCCCCAGTCCAATTATATCTCGGTGCAGAATCCTTCCAGAATAGCGCGGGGGGGGTGGGGGGGTGCCGAGGGACCCTGTCTGCCTAAGCGCGGCGTGCTTAATGGAGTCCCACAAGGTGTCTCCGATTCATTGGTCCTAACTAATGGGCTGTGATATTTTTCCAAACAGACTGCAGCTCTGGCCCCCTAAAACCTCATCTAGCCGGTGCTGAGGAGGACACCCGCACCCCCCCCCCCCCCTCCACCCGCGTACTGACAGCCCCCCCCCCCCCCGCTGAATGCCCAGCTCCTCCGCGGCCCTCCTCGTTAGCTGTTTGCGGGGGAATGATGATTATGGCGAGCCTCGTGTGGTGCCAGCTCTCCCCGCCGTGCGCGGTGCCACCGCCAGACCCGTTAATGGCAGAGGAGAGGATGCGGGGGGGGGAGAGGGGGGGTGGAGACGGCTCTGAAGGACGCATTTCGGCGGCTCCGAGGCCCTGCGGTGGGCCAGCTCGCGGCTGGGCGACAGGGGGAAGGGAGGAGGGGAGGGGAGGGGAGGAGGGGAGGGGCGGAGGGCCATAAATCCGGTCCGACGGCTCCCCTTTCTGCAGTATCATCCACACCCAGCGCCCTCGCTGTGACCAGATGGTGTACTGCAGCCCTGCGGTGTCATCTATTCATTAGCGTGTGTGTGCGCGTGTGTGCGTGTGTGTGCATGTGTGCGTGTGTGTGTGAGGGTGTGAGGGTGTGTGTGTGTGTTTGAGGACATGCGTGTTCAATTCCATTTCAATTTCATTTGTATAGTGCTTTTTACAGAGACTGCCACAAAGAGTCTTCACAGAGTAGCACAGTGTGTGCATGTGTGCATGTATGTGAATGCATGTGAGCTCATGCATACATGTGTGTGTGTATGTGTGTGTGCATGTCTGTGCGAGAGGAGCTTTTATTATTTCCATGAATCCAGGTGTCTTGCAGGTGCAATTCTGAACTCTGCGGGCAATATCCTTTCAAGGGCCAAAATTTTAATTCTCGGTTCAAATTGTTAATTACACAACGATTTCCACACAAATCTGCCACTTGACGACTTTTTAAGACAGAACAAAGAGAGGGAAATGTGCAATCATCTCCGCAAAGTTCAAAGTCTGAACACATTCAAAGCCGCTTTGGAAATTTTAACATGCTTTATACGCGGAGAAAAATGTAATTAAATGATGCCAACTGCAGTAAAATGAAATAATGCCCTGAAAATGTAATTTTTCATGAAGAAAAGTTCAATTTAATCAGAGCCCTCCTTCGCACTAATATCCGACCAGAAACACAATCAAAGTCTGTTTCATGAATATAAAGCAAAATTGTCTGCGTTTTAAGGGGCCTATGTAGAGGTTAATTATTTTCCTAATCACATATAGAAATGTCAAACATTTGTTTTTTTTTCCGCTAATTGACAAGAAAATTAATAGTGAACTACATTAACCACAAAGGGTTGCTTTCATATCTGCTGCACCACTCAGGAGTGGCTTTATGCGCATTATGTATAAAAGCAATTAAGGTCTCTTGTTACTGTAGTACCTTTTAAGCCATTTAATTCAGCCGTATAAATTAACCGCACGTGAAATGCAAAACTATAATTATTCGCAGCGTCGAAAAACCTTGGCTCTCCACTTGAGACGGAAAGCAGAGAAATAAACATATTCCAACGGGCGCTGAAAAATGAAAGCCACTGTGGTTTCTGCTAATGATGACACAACTTAGTGCTCATTCTCAGCAAAGCAGGGTCAAATGCACAATTGATTTGGATTCAAAAGCTTTTCCGAAATACTCTCAACTCATATATGAAATACTCTCAAAAAGTGCTAACCCCCACCTTCTGGTCCTCTTGGTTGGCTCAGTTGCACCAGGCAAAATGAAGGTCTGTACTCTTTGATGTAATTGTTTTGCTTTCAATTACTACTCTTCACTTTACTGAGCTTGTCTGCTGTATTGGAACCTAGGAAACGCTCTCAAAATGTGCAAAAGCACACCTTCTGGTCCTATTGGTTGGCTCAGCAGCACCAGGCAAAATTAATCGACCACAGTATTTGAATCTGAAACAATTATGTATTTGACCTAGGTCTGTATTCCTAGACAGGAGCTGTGCCCCCCCCCCCCCCCCCCACCGCTCAAATGTAGCTGCATGCGTGAGCAGTCACTATCTCACCTACGCCCAGGGCATGTGTAGATGCCATTAATGCATTGATCCGGTAGGATGGGAGATAAGGGAGTAATTGGATGAGGCTGGGAATCAGATGTAGTCCTCAGCCCGGCTAATTCCACTCTTCCTGACCCGTTTTATCATTCCACCAGGGGCTGGGGAGAGGTTAATCTGGCCCCGATCCCTCAAAGACTGTCCGTCAGAGCAAGGCTGTGCTCACACCAACACCCCCCACCGCCCAAAAAAACATCAACTATGCCCTTTCAGGTCTGCCACTGAAAACTCACCAAAACATACTGTTCCTTCACCACTCTGGGGCCTCGATGCAGACTGAGGGTATCAGTAAATGGGGTCATGATGTAATTGGCTTACGGAGGATTTCACACACATGCATGGAAAGCCCATGTACTCCATGAATGCGTGTAGTCAACAAACCAAATTGATACATTTTAAAGGGCCAGAATTTAGTCCTTTGCTACTGATTTAATACGGTATATATACATTTCAATGAATGTTGCTACAGTTGCTAGTTAATGAATCCTGAGGTCAAAACACCAATGCAAACAAGTTTGAAACAAATTCAGTCATTAACCAGACTTGGAATACATAATAGATTCAATTTTTGATTCAAATACTTTTCTATGCTTAACTGAGCTTGCCTGGTGTATTGGAAACAATGAAATACTTTAGGTGCAAACCCCACCTTCTGGTTTCCTTGGTTGGCCCAACTGCACTGGGAAAGATCAATCGAGCACAGAAAAGTATTTGAAACCAAAACAATTACGTATTTGACCCAGGTCTCTTACTAACCAACAACAAATCCCAGGACTCCAACCGCTCATTCCCCCAGATCAAACAATGATAGATGTGCCGCACAAGCACTATAAAACCCACCAAATAAAAGCTGCCTTTAGGCATAGTCAGTCTTCCACCATCGCCCGAAAAACCAAACTAATCAGAATCGTTTTTTTGGACGTTCATATGAAGTAATTGCTAGCAGCATGACTTGCACAGTCTATTACGGAGTATCAAAATGATTGCTATGGGAAATACAGTAGCTGCCGTATATGCCTTCAACCAGAACGATTAGACAGCGGGGAGTTTGTCATTTTCCACACACATAAGAGCGGAAAGAGCCGGAAAAAAAATATGTTTTTGAGACCATATTTTTTGACGGTTTTCTCGCAGTATATTGTACTGTGTACAGGCGTGGGCTTAAGAGAGAGGAGATGGGATTAGGAACAGGAGATGACTACCTTTTGATGTATGGAATCATTCCGTTTGGACCGAAGGCGCGTTTGCAGCTCCGCGCGGCGTTCTCTGTTTTCCGTAATGAGCCTCTGAATCCAAAGTGTACTTGGCAGCGATAAAGAGCGGCAGTAATTTCATAGTTGGTAACGCGGGGGCTTTTAATTTGAAAATGTGACAAGGCCGCTTTTATTCAAATTGAGCCATAATCATTTTGAATGGATAATGATGCTCATTCAACTTTATTGGAAGCAAAGATCTCATTTAGCCTTAATATCGTGTTGTTTAATTCTTGTGAAATGTGCATTTTGGCATAATGGTGAATACATGCCGTCGTGTCTCCTCTCAGGAAGAGTGGAGAGGAAGGGGGATGAAATATCGGACCGCAACAAAGACACTGGTAATGATAATCAAGATACCATAACCAGTGGATACATCATCGCTACGCTGGAAAATTCAGGTAAGGTGGTTGCACATACAGATCAGCTCATGGAACCTCCACCCCTCTCATGACATAATGATGCAATATCAGGTCGATGAAGATTTCGCCAAGCTCACTCTCCAAACTCACTCTACAAAATCCTGTGATTCCATACAAGAACCCTATCTAGTCCAAGGCTTCTTGGTCAAGCAAAATGGTTCTTTGTCTGGGAGCAGTCAGGCTTCACACCTACAATAAAGGGGTCCATAAAGAACTAAAAATGGTTTCTTCATGGAGACGAGCCAAAGAACCGTTTTTTTTTTTTCTGAGAATCTAGCTAACCCTCTCCTGCAAGTATATCAAGATACAGTATATGAATACAAACTATGGATATCTAGACTTGTGTCTAAGTACTGTATCCGTGAGTAATAAGTGAATAAGAAGATTGGACAAAAGGGTTAGCTGTGATTAAAGCTCTTGCCTCCATGACAACAAATTCTGTGAAATGGACAGAAACCTGTGAAGAAGTCCTGAAAATTCCACATAAAAATGTGAAAAATGAAAAAAAAACAGAACAAATTGCTTGTGTCATTTCAAATGGGCTCTAAATACAGCAAAAAAGCCTGCTTCTTTTGTGGGAAAGTGTAAATCTATACTCCACTTCACTAGCTTGGATTACAGTTTTGGTAACTATTGGACTATAATTGTGAGCCTGGCAGCAAGTTGCTAATGCTATGGCAAAAATCAGTTCTCATTTGGTGGACTGACTTTTTTTTGCAGAGCGCATTGTGATTACAAGCAGAAAGTAAATCACAGCAGCCAAATGGGCAGAGTAAATTCTTTCTGTGATATGACAGAAGTATTTTGTAAAAAAAGACCTTCGTGAAAATATAAATAAAATCCCTGATCGGTCTTTTTGTGCTACTGGCAGCATTTTGAAAAGTGCCTGTTTTTTTTATTTGTTTTTTTTTTATGAACTTGATGTTATTTAGAAATTGCAAGTTTTCTTCTTATTAATAAACTGAACTTGCGTTTTCTGAAGATAGGGAAAGATAAATCTCTGAAGTTAAGTTTTTTTTAATTCTGTACCGTATCAAGTCTACGAGTGGTGGAATATACTGTATAAGAGACCAATTCCAAATATGCTGAAACAATGTCACACTTAAGCACATGTATATGTATATCCTAAGTTTTTTGTGGTTCCCTGACGAACTCCAAACATTTACTAAATAGTATCATTTTTTGGAAAATTATTCATTACTGTTCTGTTTATCACTCCATAATGCAAAATCGTGATTAGAGGGGTTCAGTATGAAATACTTTCACCTTCATGACTAACATATACTATACTGTGTGCATTTACATGGGTACGTATGGGTCTTCGGCCCCTGGATTCAGACCAGATTATTCCCACTGAACTGCTGTAATAAGATGGATGCCAATAGGTCAAATAACTGATAACTCCATAAAATGTTTAAAACAATCATTCAGCACTGGGATCACTTAAGGTAATGATTCCATCATTTCATCAAATAGAACTTAATACTGTGTACACACGGACAGTTCATAGGAATTTTCTTCTACCATGTTATATTATCTTGAAAATGGGAGTGAATTATGTGCGTGTGTGTGCGTGCATGTGTGTGGGGTAATTGTAACACCATTTTACATGGAAGGTGATTGGAGATGACATGAGCTGTCTGAAGTACGTATGTGACAGAGAAAATTACAGATTATGAATTGTATGATCAGGGTCAAATAAACAAAACTGAATTAAATCAAATGCATCACATAAATACATTTTAAATATGAATTCTGTCCAGTAGCAACCTGCAGATGCGAGATCCCTGTTGTACCATTCAAGACACCAATAGATTAATCTTTGTCCCGCTTTTATTTACAAGTAATAAACTCAAAGAGAGGATTTGCTTTAACAAATCAAGTGAAGTCTATAAAAGACTCAGCACATTTAATCAACAAATGGGATGTGTGTTGCTCTGGAAACATTAATCTTCTTATTGCATATACTTATTCAATTTCTGGGTCAATATCAATAACAAAACGGGCGATACAAGAAAATATGACCTCTATTTGCAAGATAACAGAGATAAAGCTGCTTTCATAAAAGCAAATGAAAATATAAATATAAAAAATTCAGGATGAACATTAGTCCCACAGATAAGTGGTTTTAATGGAATTTGACAATGATGTCTAAACTATTTATAAAATCCTCAATAGACTTTTCATTAATAGAATCATAGCTACATGCGTGTATCGTTAGGTAGGGTCACCATTCCCATTGATAACCTGCTTTTCAGTCCTCCCACAGCATGGGGGCAGTAGAGCCTTCTTCAATCACACATCTTAGACAATTATCATATTCCACCTCCCCAGTCATCCACTTTCATAAGTCAATTACCACTCAACAGTGACTGACGGCAATGTTCCCATATTGTCACATGCCACGTTCAATGTGGTCAATAGAACCACAAACATTTATAGTCCACCTGTGCAGTCATGCTACATAGAAGGCTATTCAAGATGTTGCGCAGCAGGGGTAGGCTTGGCTATAAAAATGAAATGGGTTCAAACTGAATGACCTGACATTTAATTATAACTGTAAACTTTGAGTTTTATTTCAATCATTTTTGACAGTATCCTCTTTCTTTGATTTGGAAATTGTCCATATGAAGAAAATAATATCATTTTACTTGGAAGGATTTTCCTGCCTCTGTCCCAGACTGTGCAAATAATCTGTAATTGATTAGTTCAGAGGAACAGTTCTCGGGAAATTCTAGAATCCAAAATCCAAAGGGAGGTCGGTCAAGTCAAGTGTGTAAACTTAGGGTCAAAAACGCAAAAAGCCTCAAGGAATTTGTTGAAAGAAACACAGTTTATTTTAGAGTTCATCGGGGTTGTGATACTTTGTCAGTTTCTCAGCAACTTGAATGTTTTGACACATTGGTTATTTATTGTTTTGACTGCACCGTACATTTTGTTTTCTTATGTTTTGCTATTAGTTTTTTAGCTGATCAATCTTACAGCTCATGTAATGCATTCAGAATTCTCCACACTCAAACCACCAGATTACTGCAGTGAGTATTTTGCCTTGTTCTACGATTAACAGAAACTGTGCCCGTAAAACCCTTGTTGTTCAACAACTACCTTCATTGTGAAAGTTACCGCAGTATTTGGTGAGATGCCCATCTGTGAGTCCAAAAACTCTGGAATAGAAGCCAAATTACTGGGAATGGTATGACACAGCAGAATACCAACTGCCATCTAGTTTACACATCTCGGGTGGAAGTTTTAAAGGTAGGTCAGAACCTTGCTCCATTACTGTGTTATAAGAGCTGTGTAGCTCAACTGTCTGCTTGTACAATGTTTAAAGAAACCTTTAAGAAAGGTTTCTTGAAACACTCATGAGTTTGTTAACATTGGGGAAATTTGCTTAGCCAAATTACACTTGCCAAAGTCACAATGTGGACACTGTAGGTTAAACAGACTGCATTTGGCACCAGGCCTTTGAGGACGTCTGCCATTTTCTGAGATGGATGCAGACACATTATTGAAATCAACCTCAATGTCCGACCGTTATTTCTCGATGCCTTGCGCAACTGAACAGTGATAAAATAACTGAAATAAAATGTGTAATTCACAATAGCCCACGCCATCTGTTGACTCATCTGTGGCCACAGACGTGCCGTCGGCTCACTTGACCAGCTTCTTAATATTTCCTTTCAGCGCATCAGAACTCAGTCTTCTTCGCTCAACAGTCAAAGACTGTGTTTACTTTTCTCCCTTTCCACGTGTGAGGAAAACAAATTGCTTTCGCGACGGTCAATAGTATGATTAATCGGATGATTGTGCTAATCCACTGCCTATGGGGACACCACAAGGATATCGATTGTAGTGCAAGTTTAAATTCATGCCGATCGCACACCTTAAACAAAATGGTGGCCCTAATTATAGCACATGAAGAGAACTTAAATGAATTTGTAGCTACGACAAGACCCTTTGTTTTACATTTACTCTCCAGTCACTCCGGTTTCTCCCAGGTGGTACTTCTGCTGCATGAAAGTGAATGTGACAGTACAAAGAGGAAGGACATCTCTACAAAGTCCCAAATTCAGCAGACATCCAGAGCTAGGCAGTAAGACATTTCATTTGAGCCATGGCAAATTTACAGTAAGAGCATGCCAAACTGGCCCAATGTCTCAATTACTGTATCTCACTCCAGGAAAGTACAAATATTATATTAAAAGAATAACTGTGTTGAAAGCAGGACTATAAAAGTAAAAAGTATGTATTTCAGCCAATAGGAAACCTTATACTGTGTGTGTGTGTGTGTGACTGACTGTGTGTGTGTGTGTGTGTGTGTGTGTGCGTGTGGAGGGGATAAAGGAAATAAGCTACACTTACATAGCGGTATATTTCGGGAAAAGCTTTATTGTATCTAGGCCAGTTCCTATTTGATTCGAAGTGATAAAAGATATAACTATCTCCGAGCATTAACCGCAGCATTTTGCCGAAATCAGCAGCTGATCAAGAACGCTCAACGCGGACACATTTTAGCCGTTATATTCACAGCCAATCCTGAAAGCGGCGTGATTAAGCTAGAGGCAGTATATAGATAAAACGACAACTTCAAAATAAAATGAAATCCCTGAAAGATGGAGGTAAACAAAACCAGTGTGATGCTGGAGAAGTGCTCTCCGCAGTGCGAGGCGGCATGTCATAAAAAAATACATTCTGCAGCAATTCTGCGGATTCCTGGGGTCTGACATCTAGATTGCCAATGGATAAGTGAGTCTTAAAACCACATCCCCACTGACAAAAATTCATTTCTTATAACTGTCTCTATTTACTGGAATGCTGAATCTTTCCCATAGGGAGAGAACAAATGAAAATGTTAGTTCACTACTCATGAACTCATACCTTTCTGTCTGCTTCTCACTGCTGGCAATTTCATTTTCCTTCCAAATTTGACTTAAGCCCATGACTTGGGGGAAATAATGTCTCAAGAATAATCTTCTGAAACTCTAATTCCAAACCTTGTGTTTTTCTTTTGGATGTTGCCTTGAGGTTTAGGAAAAATTGCACTGGCTTCTGAAATATAAGTGATGTGACATCCAAGCCTAACATAATAATCCTGTCAGTGGCGTAAGACTTAAATATAAAAGAACATGCCCTCCTCGCAAAACAGAAACGCTAGACTTAACGCGAAATGACAAGCCTGTAAACCGCAGTGTGTCAAAACAAAACATAAACACGGCTCAAAAAAAGCGTGCAACATAAATAATATTAGGGGAATGTTGGAACGTGTTCTCGTTGACGAAGCTTTGTTTAGCGCAATTAATTTCTTCTCCGACCCCTGCCGCTGACACGTGAAAACACGGACACAGCATAAAATGCGGAGTCGATAATTATTACTAATAAGCAATTGCGCAATACAACGTCCATTCAAACAGAGTTCAGGCAGGGTGCTGAAAGCTAAAAAAATTCCCCCATAATCCCCACGCAGGGCCAGAGGGTCTCTTAAATCCAAACACACTGTCAGACTCATTTGGCCACAGTCGTTTCCAGACTGTTTTCTTTCCTTTCTTTTTTTTCCCCAGAAGCTCTGAGTTAAGGGGGATGGCAAGCTTCCATTTGACTCTGAGAAGGCATTGACTATACAAGAGGCTTTTTGCGCATTTGGTCTTGGGCTCTCGTGTATAAATCGTAGCAGCTGCAAAGGATGCGGACGTCTCCAGTGAGTCACTTGTGGGTTTATACTTGCCAGCTAAAATGTCTGCTGTATAGGTTAATTAATGAATGCTTGCATAGATGAACATGTAATTGCTTCAAAATGTATATTTCACACATGCTATGCAGTTTTAAGGACATAACCGATAATTATATACAGTGACACGTATTACTGTTACATCCAGTGCCTTTTTTAAAGTTATTTTGAAAAAACACTTGCCATAGGCTTGTATGGTAATTCAAACACTGTAAATAATGTATCACAAACGGACTCTGCTATATATATCACTAGGCAAAGGTACAGAGTTAGAATTTCCCTTTGGCACTTAAGTGAACTTGTAAACAATTTTTTTTTATCAACAACACACATAAAACTGGAAGATAAAAGCAGAATTTCCACTTTGTAGCCTATAAGACTATTGGCTAGAACCTGAATGAAAGAATCTTCTAGGGGTGGCGCTGATGAAACATTGCGAACAAAGCCAATTTCCTTGCACAGTGATGGGCACACTGTGCAATAGGAGGCTAAGTCATTTGGAAGAGAGCTCAAAGGTAAGGATAAGACTGCAATCGGTGAACAATGAGACTCTACTAACACAACTAAATACCAAATGCATTTTTATATACACAGTAAATATACTAAAGACAATACCTGCATAGAAAATAACCTGCCATTGAAAATCACCAATGCTCAATTAATTTTAACCAATCACAACACACCCAGGGTGGGATCGAACCGGCAACCCTCCAACTGCCAGACGACTGCTCTTACCTCCTGAGCCAATGACACTCAAATCAGTTACTTAACTGGACTGAACACTGAACTGCTTTTTATTGAAAAGGTAAATAGATTAAATCCAATGGACCGCGGTCGACTAGGACAATACCACATCACCAGTCCCTGTAGCTCGGCCATATGGGATACTCAGTGTGAAATCCATGAGTAAACTAGCTTTAAAAATCAACCGTGATGCGGCTTGCTAATTAGGGTTCATGCCTACTGCAGTACTGAAAGCCATCAAAAGTTCCTCTGCAGTGCCATTGCTGACAAATCCCACCTATGTCATTCCAAATACTACACTGATTGGGATGATCGCTCCACCAGGTGGACACGGGCGGACTTATATATTCGGCTCCTATAGGGAAACACAGCAGGTGTGTGAGGGGCAGAGGCTCCTATAGGGAAACACAGCAGGTGTGTGAGGGGCAGAGGCTCCTATAGGGAAACACAGCAGGTGTGTGAAGGGCAGAGGCTCCTATAGGGAAACACAACAGGTGTGTGAGGGGCAGAGGCTCCTATAGGGAAACGCAGCAGGTGTGTGAGGGGCAGAGGCTCCTATAGGGAAACGCAGCAGGTGTGTGAGGGGCAGAGGCTCCTATAGAGAAACAGCAGGTGTGTGAGGGGTAGAGGCTCCTATAGGGAAACACAGCAGGTGTGTGAGGGGTAGAGGCTCCTATAGGGAAACACAGCAGGTGTGTGAGGGGTAGAGGCTCCTATAGGGAAACGCAGCAGGTGTGTGAGGGGTAGAGGCTCCTATAGGGGAAAAACAGCGGGTGTGTGAGGGGGAGGAAACAGGGCCGCGTGGTGTTTAAGACGGCTTCATTCGATCAGCGCCGGGAGAGAGAGGGAGGAAGGAGAGCGGAGGAAGATTTACGGAGACGGCTTCCTGCGGAGGCCCCACGCGGGCGCGGCCGGCGTCGCCTCCCCCGGCTCCCCGGACGCGGCGCGAGCGTTCTCCAGTCCCCGGGAGACGGGATAAATCCCTCATTCCGCGTTACATTAGGGAAAACATTATCGCTTGGCGGGATAGCGAAAGAGAAACACATTTCCGATATTTACAGGACTGGAATGAGGGGAGGACGGGGTCGCGGTGATTTGTTGGCCCGGGAGAAGTAAGCGATCCATGGCCACGGGTCGGCGGTAATCATGTTAATAAGCGGGAGCCTGTGTGGAGCTCCTGGGGAGCAGGATTGTATTTTCTGTGGCTCACAGCCTGGGACTAAGTGCATCCCTACCAGGGCATTGTGATTGAAGGACATGCTCCTGCTAGGTGTCTCTGCAGGGGGGCTGGGGCTATGTGTGATGCTGTGTGTGTGTGTGTGTTGTGTCTCTGTGTGTGCGTGTGTGCACGTCTGTGTGTGCGTTGTGTCTCTGTGTGTGCGTGTTAATGGGTGTGAGTGAATGCATATGGTGTGTGTGTGTGTGTGTGTGTGTGTGTGTGCTGTCTCTTTGTTTGTGCATGTGTTAATGGGTGTGAGTGAATGCATACAGAGGACTGTGTGTATGTATGGGGGTGCGTGAGTGTGAGTGATGTGTCGGAATGTTATGCGCCGTTTGTGTGTGTATGTGTGTGTCTGTGTGGGAAACTGTACATTGAGTTTGTGTTTGTGTGCTTGTGGTGTGTATGTGCTTATGCAAGTTTGAGTGTGAGTGTGCGTTCATGCATGTGCGTGTGTATGCATCTGAGTGTGTATGTGTCCATGGATTTGTGTGTGCATGTGTTTGTGCATTTGTGTGTATGCGTGAGTGTGTGTGTGTGTTTGTGTATGGACTCGTGTGCATGTGTTTGTATGAGTATGTGTGTGTTTGTGTATCTGTGTGTATGTGCGTGTGTCTGTTTGGTGATCTCTCCCCATTGGTCGACGCGCCGTGCCCGCTGTACAGAGTGTGTTCTTTCTTGCCCTCTCGTAGCCGGGTTCCAAATCGCTATGGCAACCGGCGCTCTCCTTGTTTTTCCGCATCCAATCAGAGTGAAACTTTTGTCAGGATTCCTCCGGGCTCCACTTACTCACCTCGCCCGCCGGAACAACAGGAACATTATTAAAAGCGGCGGAACAACGATGACTCCGCCTCGACACCGTTTCAGAAACCACACGCAAGCCAGCTAGCCACAGACGGAAGGAAAAGTTGGAGATTCACTGCCTCTGCGGTCCTGAAGTGTATGATCTGCCACTTTTACAAGTGTCCCTCGACAGATTTTGACGGACGATATGAGCGCCGTTCTTCTGTGCCTCACCAGCAAAATAAAACGCCCAAATTTGGACATGTTTGCAATCCCATGTCTGCCATTCACTCCAAAAAAATTCATTAAAAAATGATTCACAATTCAAACAATTGCTTCACCTTCACCAACAACATTCAACATCTTCAGTATAGGGCTTTACTTCCTGAGGTGAATTACATCTCTACACATCTATATCTCAAAAAGATATCCACAATCTGCCATAATAGGTGACTTATGAATATAATTCTGAAAAGGATCAGCTCTAAATGACACGCCAAAGTCAAACAGAGTCAGAATGCTACTGCCTCCTTAAAACGAGTGCCATTGCAGACCAGGGTTTTCTACGCGTTGCACATTGCGTGTCGTATCCTGGAGCGAATTAAAACTTTTATGGAAACGTCTCCCCGGTGCCTCTTGAAATTTTCCGCCAGGGCAAGTCTAACTCTCTGATGGACAGTTAACTCCTTGGTAATGACAAGATGACACAGACACGCGGTAATTTCGCTAGACCGCTGTGTCACAAATTGTCACGATCTGTTCCCGACACCCCTGCCTAGTCGAGAGAGACAGTTTCGGGTCTGTTTTAGAATAATGT
The DNA here is from genome assembly GCF_963514075.1 of Conger conger. Classification (NCBI taxonomy): domain Eukaryota; kingdom Metazoa; phylum Chordata; class Actinopteri; order Anguilliformes; family Congridae; genus Conger; species Conger conger. The sequence continues at coordinate 49,938,812 of NC_083766.1, read as the reverse complement.
TTCAGCCAAAAGGGTTCGAAACTAAAAGCGAGAGTAAGATGTTTCTGTACTCCATTGTGACACCAGTTTTTCCTTGGCCTGGTTTAAACATGACAATCATAACTGAATTATTTATAATCCTAATTCAAACATTCCGGAAGCCCTTCCCCAGGCCAATTTGGTATAACTTAAGATCATTTCCATAATGACAAAGAGGTTAATCTTTTATATTCGATCATAGACAAAGAAACTTTACAACCGGGTATTGTAATTTCAAATAATATATATTAAAAAGGCATATATAAATGGCATATATACAATGCTAAAACCAAGCACTTCTGTTGGTTCACCGCCAAACCTTCATTTAATCAGAAATTATATTCGACTTGAAATTACAACGGTTGCGTGTGGTCCTCTCCATGTGACACCACATCAAAGTCCGTGACTATTTTTATATAAACTCCAAAACATTAGCGAACCGCACGGCGCTCAGCTGTGGAGACGGTTCATCGTCACCGGAGAGGTGATTACGGCTGACGGCATCTGGGAACTGCGAACTGTGCCGAAGACCCACCTTTCAGCTCGCAGTGACTGATGGGAGATTTAAAGCATTATCATCGCGCAGTAAAGCGGTCGTGAGCGTTCGCGTTTAATGCTTCCACTGCATCTTCATAATGTCAGCATTAACGGAGACGCATTAACTGAAACTATGATAATGAGCTAATTAAAGTATACCATTCTACCTTCCATATCTAAATGCTGCTCTCTAATAAGGAGCATTTCAAATTACGAAAAAAAAAAAGAAAAAAAAACCCATCTTAGATAATTGATGTGGGCAATTACGTCTTACATATCCGAGCAAATTGGCTGGCATATCTTACCTCGTAGGGGACGATGACCTCATTACTACTGGTGTGTCAAGGAACAAAGTTGGCATTGACACCGTCTAATGCAGACAGGGTTACTTCTTACATTTTAATTAAACCGAGTACGTTAAACCCGATTTGACTTGCAAAAATCCTGAGCCGTCTTTGTAGTAGCTAAGCAACACAACCTACAGAGGTGAAAATAATATATCTTTCAGCACTCCCCAGCAAACAGAATAGCACAGCAAACATCATAAGCAGACCTGGGCCAAATACTTGTCTGTGCTCGATTGATGTTGTCTGCCGTAAGTGAGGCAACCGAGAGAACCATAAGGCAGGGTTTGCATTTTTGAGAGCATTTCATCGGTCCAAATACACTGCCCTCCAGGCTAACTGGAGGGCTAACAACACAAAGCCTTGATGGAGGCCATTTTGTACGAGTGCTCAAGACCCCTGGCCAGCTCCATCCAAACGGCACTTGTTTTCTGCCGAAACCTTAGCCCGGGTTCACTCCGGTTGGCTTCCCGGACGCGACTTTCAGGCGACGGCTTACAGACCGCGCCGCTTGAAATGGCAGCCGATTTTTTTAACAGCCTGTTTTCTCACCTCCCCTCGAGCAGCCACACGTCTGTTAGCGCGCGCTCTCGCAACATCGCACATCCAGTTCACAGCCCTCCTCTCGTCAGGTGTGTGTCACACTCCCTTCACACCCGCCGCGCCTGCCCCCCCTCCCCCCCGGGACGCAAACCGCCAACCCCCCGGCCGTCTCCGTCTCCAGAGGCCCGAAATCCGGAGCGCGGAAGCCCTCCGAACAAACAAGTCGGCAGATGCCACGACGGCTACGCGAATGAACGATGTGTCGTGCTGTGACCGAGTCCCCCGCGGGGCGGAATACGCGCGTATACATATACATATGAACAAAAAGAAGAACGCATAAAGAATTACATCGGTCGCAACCCAGTGGGACTATGGGTAATGCGAGGACTCTTCCAGTGACTAATAGGCAGCTGCGTGTTCAGCAGCCGGGGCCCAAGCGGGAAGGAGCTTAGCTGGGGAAAAAGACAACACAAGGGGGTGGGGGCGGGGGAGGACGGTAAATTACTGATCATACTCCGTATTTATTTATTTACTTTCCCGTCTCAGCGAATTCGTTATCGTCTCCCTTCATGTTTCTCATCGGCGGCCCTGCCACGACAGGCGGCTCCGACACCAAACAACTCCCGGGGCCCGCGCCGCGTCTCTCATCAAACCCGCCGAACGCCACGCGCTATTTGCTGAATTTCAAGCCTATAATTGGCAATTTATTTGACAGGCAGGCGGATAATGACGGCGGTTCACCCCGCCGTAGAGACCAAACGCAGGCCGCTCGTCCCAGCTTTCCCAATCCGCTAACTGGTGCCGGCCGGGCCTCCCCCAACTTCAATCGGCCCCAAAAGCGAACCTGTGGCTTCTAGAACAAACTAGTCCTGCCTGGTCCTGTTCGTTAGCAGGCTAACAGAAGATAAATGGTAAACGGACTGCATTTATATAGCGTTTTAATCCAAAGTGCTTTACAATGAATGCCTCTCATTCACCCGTTCACACAAACACACTCACACTCACACTCACACACCAACGGTGAAAGGCTACCATACAAGGTACCAATCACCTCCGGAGGAGCGATTGGCAGTCGGGTGTCTTGCTCTCGGACACTCTGACGTACCCCGGGGCGGGGGATCGAACCAGCAACCCTCCGACAGGGTTGCCACCCCCTTTAGCTCAGGAGGTAAAGTTATGTGCAAGAACTAATAATAATATTTATATTTTTTGAAAAAGAGAAGACGATTTGTTCACGTAAAGAGCTGGTTAGACGACTGGACTGAGGCGACTGGAGCAGACTGTGGGAAAGGGAGAAGGTGTGTCTGTTTTAGTGTGTGGAGTGTGTCATTGGGCGAGGGTACAGGGGAAGGCCTTTAGCAAACACCATTAGCAATCTGCTCAGAGTTGTGACAAATGGCCGGGGTTACTCTCATTTCCCCCAGTTCCACCAGGCCATTTATCCAGCCGGGCAGCCCGGTCACAGGGCGCGTGTGTGTGTTTTTCAATGTGTGTGTGTGTGTGTGTGTGTGTGTGTGTCTGAGAATGCGTCTCTGCATATGTGTGTGAGTGTGGTATACTTGCTGTGTGCGTGTGTGTGTGTGTGTGTGGATGTGTGTGTATGCGTGTGTGTGTGTATGTGTGTGTATGTGTGTGTGTGCGCGTATATGTGTATGTGTGTTTGTGTGTGTGTGTGTGTGTGTGTATGCGTGTGTATGTGTGTGTATGTGTGCGTATATGTGCGTGTGTGTTTTTGTGTGTGTGCGTCTATGTGTGTGTGTGTATGTGTGTGTGTGTATATGTGTGTGTATGTGTGCGAATACGTGTGTTTGTGTGCGTATGTGTGTGTGTTTGTGTGTGTGTGTGTGTGCCTATATGTGTATGTGTGCGTTTATGTATGTGTGTGTGTGTGTGTGCGTATATGTGTTTATGTGTGTATGTGTGTGTGTATGTGTGCAAATACGTGTTTGTGTGCATATGTGTGTGCCTATATGTGTGTGTGTGTTTGTCTATGTGTGTGTATGTGTGTGTGTATGTGTGCGTATATGTATGTGTGTGTGTGTGTGTGTGTGTATGTGTATATGTGTGTATGTGTGTGTGTGTGTGTGTGTGTGTGTGTATGTGTGTATGTGTGTGTGAGAGTGTGTGCGTATATGTGTATGTGTGTATGTGTGTGTGTGTGTGTGTGTGAGTGTGTGCGTATATGTGTATGTGTGTATGTGTGTGTGTGTATGTGTGTGTGCGTAGATGTGTATGTGTGTATGTGTCTGTGTCTGTGTATGTGTGTGTGTGTGTGTGTGTGTGTGTGTGTGTGTATGTGTGTATGTGTGTGTGTGTGTGTGTGTATGTGTGTGTGTGTGTATGTGTGTATGTGTGTATGTGTGTGTGTGTATGTGTGTGTGTGTGTATGTGTGTATGTATGTGTATGTGTGTATATGCCTGTGGGAGCAGCCTTCAGCAGGCATAAGGCTTGCGGGCGTCAGTAGCTCTGAGTAAACAGCTTCAGCCTGGAGCCTGGAGGAGAGCCCTGGGACCCTTCTGTCCTGAGTGTGGAGGGAGCCTCCGCTCCCCAGGCCAGGCACAACACCAGCACACAAACGCCACTCATCCAAAAACATCCACCAAATCATAATGTTTAAGGAGCAAATAAACCCAAAAGAAAAAAGAGCCTCCATTTTCTCAACGGCCTGTGTTCTTTCACACGCGACAGGGCCTGGATAAATCACACTGCCGCACAGGCCCACACACTTTCCTCGGAGATTAAGAAACGCTTTCTTCGTACAGGTGTTCACAGAAAGCATTGCCCAAACGAAAGAGGACACCGTCGGCTGTGCTTAAAGTTCGGTGTCGCTCTTTTGGTACGGTGCGGCTGGGACTTTGCTCTTGAGCTAAATGGCTGAAAATGCTTTAAATGCATTGGGGCCTACTTTCGCCCAGGCTGGTTCCGGGCCCTATTACCGAAACGGCGGCTGCCACACGCCCCCGGTGTGTAAAGTGGGCTTTTAAACCGTGCGGCCAGGGGACGCACGCAGAGGGCGGGGGGTGGGGGACACTCTTAAGTGCGACACTACAGTGCCGCGCGGCGCGAAAAGCGGTCCCCTTTCGGCAGCTCTCCACACATGCTAAAGTGTTCCAGATGCCTCCCTGTCAGACGGGCGGGGTTCCTTCCAGGAAAGCGAACTCTTTTTACCCTTTTTTAACAGAGCTAACATACAGAATTAACGAGGAAAACACAACAACAAAAAAGATGTCTCTGTCTATGAAAGAAAGAAAAAAGAAAACCTAAAGCAGTAAACCGACAGCAAAATAATCTCAAGTAAATTATAAAGAACTCGAGTAACTGGCATGGTAGTATACACTGTAGAGATTTCCGTTTCAAAACATAAAGTAAATTTATGTTAATACAAAGTACAGCAACAGATAAAACGTTAGACAGCCTTTCCTCATGTAAAAGTTCAAGGTACTCAAAAGCACAATCAAAAAAACACAAAACTATTTTACTAAACAATTAACATGGGTCGGTGATACGCACTGAAACGCAGCATATTTCCATAATGGAATTAGTCCACGGCGAATGCCGCAGGCAAGCTTTTCGAAGAGATAACTGTTCGAAAAAACGCAACAATGATCTGTCGTCCGCCGTTATCTGTGCCTGGGCCCGTTTCCGACATGACATGGGCCTGCGATGCGATTAATGCGCATGAAAAGGGCGGCCATCTTCTCCCTGCGGCTCCTTAAGGCCAGGCTGAAATGTCAGAGATGGGGGGCCTCCGATGAGCTCATTGGAAAGGGGAGGGTGGTTGGGGGGTTGGGGTACAAAGACAATCCTCCAACGTAACCTCTCCATCTCCATCTCTCCTGGCCATATTCTGCTTGTACTGGCTCATACCTTTCCCCCCCACTGGGGAGTTTTATTTTACCTCATCTTCTTGCTATTTGGGGGTTCAGGCCTGGTGTTTGCCCTTTTTTGCCCTTCTCTCACTCTGTAAAGTGTCATTTTGACAGTCTTGTTTAAAAAGGGCTACACAAACACAATTGCATTGTATTGTATTGAATTGAATTGAATACTCAGAAACACGGCCGGTTGAGCAGACATTTTGGCTCTCTCTCGCCTCACTGGTGGTTCATGGCGAGGACCAGCAGGTATCTTTTCAATTTCAGACGTGGACATCAAATTACGCGTCGCATTTCACGCCCGGCGAAGCGTCCCGTAGCCGTGAACGTGATCACCTCGCTTCGCTTGTTCGGGCCGTGTTTTTGGGCCGACGACTGGCTCGTCCTCTAGCTGACAGCATTAATTAGGGGAGATATTTGATCGCGCCTTTGAAGATTTAGAGCATGCACAGAAAAAGTGTTGCCATCTTATTCCTGGACAGCAGTCCTGTCACTCAAAGCCCAATGGAGCATGTGCTAGCTGAGCTAATGCTAATAGTGGTTCACAATAATATTCTGATAACTATACACCACTGTATCACGTGCATATCGAGTGTAAGACAATTGTGTAATATTTACATATCGTCAGTTGAGATGTCATATTTAGCTATAGACAGGGTACTGTGTGCCTACAAAAAGTATTACTCGTTTCATGAAATCATGAAGATAATAAGAGAAGTGTATGGAACAACTATTGCTCTTGGGAAGGACCTATTTAAATTATGGACAATAGAATAAGCACAGCATTGTACAAGATGTAATGGACACTAAAGTATCCCATTTTCTTCTTTATCAAATATTGATGACTGATATTGATTGCTATCAAATAATTTATTTAATACTTACCTGATGTATACAAGGAATTTCAGAAGGTACACTGGACTGGTATCTTCCTAGCAAACACCACTTTGTGATGTTTAATGATACCATTAAAACAATACGTAAATGTGGCCTACTGCTTGAAAATAAATAAATGATACATTTTATTAATGAAAGAAGTGCACTACCTGCTACCTCAGGCATTAAATATAGGAATTTGGAACTACTTAGTAAATACCATCGTGAATAACACTGTAATGCTTGCAAACCCAAATACTTTAAAGTGTATTTGAGTATTCACGTGGAATACAATCTACTCGGCACAGTGGCATACTTTATTCCTGAGATCTAAGGTTCCCTAAAATCTTAGAGAAATACAAACCTTCCTGTATAATGCCATACATTGTAAGCCACACAAAGATGCAGATTCAACATTTTTTCATAGGCTCAGTAAACACAGCGGTGCTGTTTGATACCGTAGTGTTCAACAAAGTGGCACACATAAGACTATGTGAACTGGCGTGTGACCATTTTATGGTGAATTGTGACCACTCTATGACCAAATGTACCCAATCTACGGCCAATGTGACCACTCTATGGTGAATTGTGACTGCTCTGTGAACAACTGTTCCCACTCTATGGCCAATGTGACCACTCCATAGTCAATATATATACGACACTAACCTGGTATTAGAATTCTGGGGAGCTGTGTTTGGCCTTTGGTGTTTGGCGGTGTGGGAATGCTGGGTGCTGTGTTTGGTCTTTGGTGTTTGGTGGTTGGTGGTATGCAAATTCTGGGGAGCTGTCTTTGGTGCTTGGTGGGTGTGAAAATTCTGGGTGCTGTGTTTGGTCTTTGGTGTCTGGCAGGTGTTAAAATGCTGGGGCACTGTGTTTGGGTCGCTGGTATTTGGTGGGTGTGAGAATGCTGGGTGCTATGTTTATCTTTAGTTTTTGGCAGGTGTGAGAGTGCTCGTGTGCTGTGTTTGGGTCGCTGATAGGTGACTCACATCACTCAGCTGGTCTCGGGAGCTGCTCTGGAAGGACGGCTTGGACTCTCCACTGACACTCTCGCTGTCGCTGTCCTTGCAGTTGTTCTGTCCCGGCTTCAGCTGAAACAAGCAGAGGGACAGACAGATGGTCACATTCCAGTGTTAAGGCACACCGCACCATCAGAAAAAAATGACACTTAATGAACAATGTTAACAACCAAGGAACATTTACAGATGATGGTGTGAGCTGCCATCTTCTACATCATTTAGGTTAAGCAGAAGTTGAAATGAACACAGCCATGGCTACGCAAGGACTGTTGCTTGTCCTCAGTTCATTATTGTTGAATTGCTGAAGTTCACTACTGTGGAATGCATGCATGCCCAAAAGGCACAATCATACTCTGTGACATGCCTACATTTCAGTACCAGCAGCTGGCACAAGGCGTCACACATGTAGCCAGTGTAGACAGACTATAGCACCCAGGAGACCAGAGACAATATGCACACCAAGGAAAATCCCATTGACTAAACCTCTTCCTCCCTGTGTGTCTCTATGGCCAATTGTGACCACTCTATGGTTGATTTTGACCACTCTGGCTAATTGTGACCACCCTATAGCCAAATATGGCCACTAGATGGCCAATTGTGATCACTAGATGGCCAATTGTCAGCACTCTATGGACAATTGTCACCACTCTATGGACAATTGTCACCAGTCTAAGGCCAACTGAAACTACTCTATAGTTGTGACCAGACTATGACCAATTTTGAGCAGTAAATTGCAAATTGAGAGCACTATACGCCCAATCGTGTGTCATACAGCAGGATTCCCGGCTACAGCGGGCACCAGTCAGGGTCAGACTGGAGACCGTGGGGAACGTTAGCGTACTTTGAACCAGCTCAAGGCATCCCCGAGAGGCGCTAGCAACATCATCGTGAGCAGGAGAGACACTCGCTAAACACGCTACTGTAAAGGTCGCCTCCTCCTTCTCTTTTTTCTCCTTTTCCAAAGAGGCGCTGTTTTAATTAACAAAAACGCCAGTGGATCCAATCAATTAAACTCACTCTCCTGTGACATTGCATTACACTGCATGAACTACCAAGGGTCCTATAATGGCTTTCACACCGAGACAATGAAACAGTCCCTTTCAACTTCTCTTCCGCGTTCGTAATTACATTAAATAATTAATGAATCGCGCACACAAGAAAACACAAGAAAACTTCACTGACGGCGGGGCTAACGAGGACCACCTCGAATAACGGGGTCACGGAAAATAACGCGAGAGGGGGGGAGGGCTGGAGAAAGATGGTGGAAACAACCCACGAGCACCGTCCATCAAGAGCAGACTGGAGGGGTAACTGAGGCATTTGTCTGTGAAAATGTCCCCCTCAAGACCAGAGATTACAAGCCTGCCACACTGTCAGAAGAAGAAGAAGAAACCCCCCACACACTACTCTGTAATGCTGCCATTTATTGCACTGTATACAAACAAACACAACATTTGAAACCTCAAGTCTTCATCAGATCAGGTATACATGTATACCTTTTTTTCTTCTTTTTACATTTGAACCCTCCCACAACCCCAGCACCTATGCAAAGACCAAGAAGTGTGTACGCTTCCCCCCCCCCTTTTCCTTGAAGCCTGCCACACTGTCAGAAACACAAATAAACACCCTGGAAACTTCCAGAAAACATGGGAGGAGGAGAGACCAGAGGAGCTCAGCAGGTGTCACGGTGCAGATTTTGCCATTTAAAGAAAAGAACAGGGTGGAGGGGGGGTGGGTGAGGGGGACGTCATCCGAACATCTGAGCCCCTAAAGCGCGGAGAACAATGTGAGCCCCCCAGGGACCCTCCAGCCAGCGCAGGCAGGATTTACGTCCTCAGAAGCCTCCTCAGTGCGGCTCCCAGGCAGCCTCTCCCGGGCTCCATCTCAAAGCACATAAAACTGCTTTATAGGGAAAGTGGAGCAAAAAGCAGTAAACGGGCGCTATGCCATCTAATAGAAAAAGCAGAGACTACGCCACGGCACCCAGGGGGACTGTTTACCACGATGAGGTCTCTCTCTCTCTCCCTCCATCCATCTCTCCCTCTCTCTTTCTCTTTCCCTCTCCCTCTCTCTCTCTCTCTCTCTCTCTCTCTCTAGGTGAGGGATGCACACAGGTTTAAGCTTTATGGGTTGCGGTGTAAAAAAAAAGAAAGAAAAAAAAGGACATAAAAATATACCCATTTAGGGGCGCTGGCTTGTCATTTGCAAGGCGGGGAGGGGTAGGGAGCCCTGGAGTAAAACACATAATTAAAATGAAAACTGCCATCAGCACTGCAGAGGGACGGATACTTTTCCTTGGAGAACACGACGAGGGGTGGGGGGGTGCGGGAGTGTTTCGACGCCCGATTGCCGACCGCGATAAGACAGACTGCTCGGAGCCGGCGATGAGTCGTCGATGAAATAAAGCAGGACGCGCAAGACAGGGCCCAGGGGAAGGTGGACGAGAAGCCGTACAGATACGGCAGAGGAACTTCAACAGAGGCCCTTCCCGCCGATACCGCTAATTACTTCAAACGAATCTCCTTTAACACCAACGAGAGAGAGCGCTTTCTTCTTTTTTCCCCTCCTTTTCTGTCTTCCCTTCCACAAACGCCTTCTTCCCAAAGGGATTTTTTGGATAATTTTGAAAGAAAAGTATATGCAAAACAGCAGAAGTGTTCCAAGCGGGAAAAAAAAAGAGACATCTCTAACGCTAACGCTGTATCGACACCTTTAATTAGGGCGCCGTGTGAACGTCGTGGGGGCCTACACCGGAGAGAGGAAGGCGCTGTTTACTCCCTAATCCACGGGCTGTTCATTAAATTGCGCTGACCTATAATCTTCATTACGGAAATTAAGGTCCCGCTTGACAAGCGCTCTACATCATGCAGCCGGCTCGCATCGCGCCCGAGGATAACCTTCAGTAGAACCGCTCAGAGTCGCCCGGCCAACCACGGACCCACAAATCATCTTGCCAGCAGCAGGCTGACCCGAACGTGCGTTTGGCACAGCTGGTTATTAATATGAGGAGAGGTGGGGTCGACGGAGAAGCAGCACCCACAGGAAAGGCGAGAGAGACGGCGCGGAGGAAGGCCGTCGTCTTCACGCTGTAGTCTTCACGCTGCAGTCTTCAGTCGTGCGCTCCTGTTTCGCGGTCGCAAACGAATTGGAAGGGTTTGGCCGCGTAGCATGACGCCCTTACCAACGACGTCTGCCCACCACATTCTCCAAAACAGGGGGGGTATTTCACAAAGCTGGATTTCTGGTGTTTCTCGGGGGTCAAGTCTGTGCCCTGCTTCACGAAGCAGGATTACCGAGTTCACTGTATAACTGAGTAAAACCGGGAACAGCTCTTTATACATCAGTCCATGTTCCAGATTTGGGAGAGTTCTGGGTTTTACTTAGATCCAGCTAACCCAATAATCCACCTTTGTGAAACAGTCTGGGGTGAAATATAAACTCCGCCACTAGAGGGGGTGTGCGCAGAAACACGTGACAGTGGTAATGTGTCGGGACAGATGTTAGCGTAAACGACCCGCCTCGCATCGTGATCGCACGTTCCGCACCAAAATTGGAAACACGCCACCCGTGGGACCGTGATGTCATCCGAACACCAGCACGCCGAAGCGAAAGCGCGTCAGAAACGGCAGATGGAGGAGAAGGGGAAAAAAACAAGCGCCTTCCCCCAACGGTACAAGGCAAACATCCAACAGAAATCAAAACCATTAATCAAAACATAACCCAGCAAATTCAAAGTGCACGAAACGCGTAACCTATACTTAGCACAGCCCTAACCTGCGTAAACAGAAGATCCGGTTTCAGCCCTATTGCATTACCTGGCGCAATTACATAGTCATTTGCAAATGTATCCCTTGGCTTGTTCATTTCATTCTTTAAGGCTTCCCAAATTGCTTTTGAGATTTACTTTATTGGAAGGTGCGAGTCCCTGCACTGCAAGCATTTTGGAATCGCTTTAACAAGGTGATTCATTTGTGTATTAAAGGGAGTGGAGAAACACCAGTTGCCACAATAAATTACCATCATCAAAAAGTTCTACATAGATTTAATAATCTTCCCCCACTAATAAATCTGACAAATAAACCAGTCACTGTATAATCCAGTCATTCACATATAATTTTAATAGTAAGCAATAATGGGGGTATTCATTGCTTAAAGTAGCTATTCCTCATCTGATCTAGTATTTTGTCTTTTTTATGATCTTCAAAACTGCATTTCCCAATAATGAACAGATACTGAACATTAAACCAAAGTCATACTAGTGACACCTTACGTGTAAGAAAGCTCAACAATAAACTAAATAAAGCCTAACATCCTATTTGCATGACAAGTTAACATGTTACCATTACTGCAAATACACTATTCTCCAGTATATAGTGAATGAATCATTCATAAATAACACACTTTTCAAGACTGTCGTACAATGACAGAGTGTACAGAATAATTACAATGACATGTTCTTCGGAGTTCTCTGAAGTTTACTTTTGCACATTGATTTATGACACGACAAGCAATCCAGCATGTGTTTAGCATGTTCTCTGTGTGCTAGCTGTGTTTCTATTATGCTGGCAAAATGGTAACTGGTTCCCCATTTAGACAACTGTGAAAACAATCTATCTATCAATCTATCTGACTTTTGTGTATTAGTCCATACTGTAAAAGCATCATTATCTTAATGTGACAACTAAAATACCATGGTTGTACATACTGAGGTGCTAAAACACACACAAAATCCGATGATGTGCAAGTTTGTTAGCATTGTGTATGTGCATGCGTGTCTGTTTGTGTGTGTGTGCATGTGTGTGCGCGTGTGTGTGTGTGTGCGCGTTTGTGTATGCGCGTGTGTGTGTGTCTGTGTCTGTGTTTGTGTGTGTGTCTGTGTTTGTGTGTGTGTGTGTGTGCGTGCGTGAGATTGGGTTTGCGTTTGTGAGCGTACTGTACACCTGTGGGCACAAGGATTAGCGTGCATATGCAGTCACACAAAAATGGTTAGCATATTTCGCAAGACACCAACCAAAGGATAAACTGTTTAACAGTATTATCCACACATGTATGGGGAAAATCCTATGTACAAAAAGATAACAAACAGATGGTTTTAATATTCTGCAGGCTAATTTCTCAACAATTAAAAACACAGCAAGACATTAACATCTAATGAAACATTTAAACTAATAGTACGTGCATCTGCCATTAATTTCTACACAGTAAGCTCTTGTTTTCCTTCAATCTGTTCCATGTTAGGGAGAACTTTTTTCCCCGTCCCAAATTTATTGAAGTATAGCATTAACAACTGTTTTCAATCAGCAGTCAGCATGATTCTTTGGCAGAGAACACCCGAAAAACCTCCACACTATTAAAGATTCATTTATGCTGCCATCTCTTTGATGTGAAAACTAATAAAAAAAGAGACCCATTCCCCCTATCCAAACAGCCAATGAAAATTGTGTTATTTTAACCCTATGCTTGTTCAAGCATAGAGCAGCCAAAACAGCTACTTATCACTTATCTGAAACGGACCGATTGCGAAAGTGAATTGGTTTCTGATGGTGTGGAGAGGGGCCAAACAAAACAGAAATTTCTCTTGGATTTCATACATGAATTTACAGTAATGATTTCCATTGCACGCATAAATCCGGTTTCAACCGGCTCGTAATGTCTGCGAGTGCCATTTTAATTCATGACAGCCCCTAAAATGTGCTGAATTCGACCTTGGAAAATCTGTAATATTTTCATATTTGAATTGAACAAACAGTACCCGCCAAACCAATACCCCTCTCAGGCCAAAACACGCGGTATGAACCCCAGTAAAACACATCACATCGCATCGCATTATTTCAGTTGCGATTTATTCGACCACTTTGCTTGCAGGCTGAGAATGACTCCTTTCGGCTGCACTTCTTTCACGGTCGAAAGCTGCCATAAATCCTTCAACCCGGTGAAACAAAATTATGGGCCAATAATAAGAGCAGCTTACATGCGCGCATTCCTCCGTGCGCTCTCAAAATGGCTGCAATTAGGATCGCTCTTTTGTCGGCACCATTACTATAAAATCGGTCTGGTCAGGCTAATGAATAATTGAAGAGCTAAATAACCGTCGACGAGCTGTGCCATGTGGGCGACGGCAGGGCGGACGTTTTATTCAGACAAAACACATTCGTTCAATTATTCAAGGTCTCTCTCTTTTATGGGAAGAAAGATATACGGTGCATTCTCCGCATCTTTGGACGGATATTTATAACACCCTTTCAAGGTTTACAGGCGTTAATATTAACACCTGCCGTCAGTTATGTTTTTAGCACACGTGCTAAACGGGTGCTATCGCCCACTGGAGCAACGGTGTGAAAACCAGGAGTTTTAAAAGCATGTTTCCCGATACCTGCTGGAATTACAGTGTGGTTAACTGATCCACATCAGGAATATTAAAAAAGAGGTACTCGTAAAGTCCACGTTATCTACCCTGCGCTTTTTAACAGAGACGGAGGCTATATAGCACGTTAGCCTTTTGGGATTCGGCACAGTGAGCTCCTGGTTTCCCTTAGTTACGCACAACAGCAGCTGCAGAACTGTACGGTAATAAACCCGGAACAATTTAACAGCTTTTATTGTTCTGCTGTGATGTTTGAGAGCGGCGAACCGGTCCTCCCAGGATCTGGGAGTCCCACAAGGGCCACAATGAAAGAAGATCTCATTTACCTAAAAGCGCTTATAAATTTTTAATTTGCTTTAACAAGTAAATTAACAAGTCCCTCATTCAGGCAAGTTTTATGGCTAGCCACAGAGGGAGGACCATGAAAGTTTTATAGATAATCCACTGCTAGCGAGCCTGCTTATAATAAATCGTCTATTTCCTGCCCCACTGTCAAATCCCCTGGTTTCCAGTGACTACCCTTTAAATAACTCCTCTCTGCCACCTTCACAGGTCCATATACAAGGGCTATTAAAATGCTGGGCCTCTGCAGTCCTTGAAGGCACTTTAATCCTGTTAGCCTGCACTTCTGAGGAAGCTCCAGCTCTGCACTTCCTGTGTCATTCATCTCTGCTCAGAAGGCTCATCTAAAATAACAACAAAGGAAATTACCTTCATTTAAAAAAATGACCAATTAAATATACAAGACAATTACAATGATATGCCATTCAACAACGGAAAATGAGTCACTATTATTCACTACAAATACATTATCCTACAAAAAATGTGAAGAATAGGCGTATATCTCCGTCTCACTCTTGGATCTGTGTGCTTCGTGTGCCTTGAAGGCTGCAGCTCAAAACTACATTTCCCATCAGCCCATTCGGAGATCCCAAATGGGGGCTCCAGCTACCCGCTTGCACACGACCTCCATCTCGTAGAGAGCAGCAGTCGGGATGAGGTTAACGTGCGGCGTGATTTCCTTTATAAATTACTAAAACAAATAAATAAACAAATACACATTTGAAGGGGGAGCGGGTGGCAGTCACGGCCTCAGAGGGACCGCGAAAGGCCCCCCCGCCCCCACAGCATTTAGACGGCAGCGATGCCTCGTGTGGCAAAGGCAAAACCCGCGTGGCCTGCCAATGACCCTCAGTGCGCCGTGAGGCCCGGGCTTATTAAATATCAGTGACAAGTGCGGCGCATTGTCCCCGGACGCATAGCAGCAGTCTGTCGCCGAGGATAAGGGTCAGAAAGGAGAGCCGCGGACACCGAGTCCGGCTCGTTTATTTATTTAACGGCGTTGTTTTAGTGTGACGGCTGGAAGCCCGCCAAGCCGAGCCAGAAGCGGTTAAAAATAACTTCCCCGGCGTCGTCACGGTGTCAGGCCCCCGCTCTTTCCCCCCCCCCACCCCTGATATATTAGAAACGTTGAATGGTTTCGCCCTCCGCTCGTCTTGGGACGTTCGGTCTCAATGTCACGGACGGCTTGGGAATATCGCCGTTTACTTGAGTTTCGTGTAACGTGTCAACCTCTCCTCTCGTTTCGTTTCTCTGACGGTAGCTGTGGAAATGCACCGTTTAGCCTGTTTCCCCCCCCCCCCCCTCTGTTCTAGTGCTCGAGTGAAGCTGTAACCTCTAACGACCTTGTCCTATGTTATTACCATCGCCAAGGCAACCCACTAGCGTAGCGTCTCTGACGTAGCTTAAATGACCCAAGAGGATTAGCATCGTCAATGTGATGCCTTCACACTAAATAAGGTTCATGACACTCTATATGTGTGTGAATGGCCAATTGGCCATTATAATCACAAGAGACAGGAGCTACATTAATTCAATAGAACCTATATAGATTACAAGGACAGATGTACATGAATGTAAAAACTGTGCATGGCTGCAGACTTACAAACTAAAAAAAATGCTTCCATCTACGGCTGTGGATTCGAAATTACAAAGACCCCCACACCGACTATGCAGCAGAACGCTGTAAAGTACCGATGCACGTGGACAATTCCCAGATTTAATAATGAACCGAACCAGAGGGGGGAAATAATATCGACCGAAGAGCCGGGTTATGTGAACCCTCCCCAGAGCGCACGTAGTTATTGTGGACACAGGTGGGAAGCTATATCAGAAAAAGCGCCTCGCTAGGGGGTTGAAAGCAGCTCATTTTAGGGGCGCCGGAGGGCAGAGCGCCCCCTAGCGCCAGACCTCCGAGGGCGAGGCGGGAAGCGGCCGGGCTGGGGCTCCCGTGTGCTCCCGTGTCTCCGGCGGCGGGGAAGGCATAAAAAAAAAAACCACCCCCCCCCAGCTGCTCTGTCTCATGCTTATCACCACATAACTATTCATCAAAGAAATTTGTGTGCAATTAATTACATTATTCCCAGGTCCCTGCCACGGAGTCGTTATTCCAATATCGGGTTTCGCTGGCGGGTCTCTTAAGCCGGAGACGGCGTGCCAAGTCACATCTCCCGAGCCGGCCAGTCTCAATAAAAGCGCGCTCCTCTCCGCTTGCAGGGGCTATCATTTCTCTTTTTTATTGCCATTTATTTCCCTCCAGGAATACACTGCCAGTATATTGGCAGGACTTCCAGTATATGAAGGCAATGAAATTTAGCGCAGACACTTAACACCGGGTCAAGCCTCGCGCGCGGCTCATGTGAGGCTGTAATATGATAAACAAATGCTTCCAGTCGGAGGGTTTTTATGTTACAGGAATAGCGGCAGGCATCGCCGTGGCGACGGAGACCGGGGGATCAGCCCCTCGGACAGGAAAAAAAAACCTGACCGCGCGTCCCCAGGGTGGGAACCTTCAAAATGGCGGAGTGATGGCGCTCAGTATTAAAAAGGAGGGGGGGGGGGTAGGGGGTGTCTAAATAGGTCAGTGCTGCACCATTATCCTGACCCCCCAACCATAGATAATCACAATCTGTGCGTAATGCAGTAAATAAACCGCTAAATGTCTAATAGAGATTCATTTAAAGCGATTCCGCTCCAACCTTTCGGAGGAAGGCACAAATAAATGCACGCAATTTGCGCTAATTTGCAGGCCCCTAAACAACCGCTGAAGCCAAATTAATTGCATTACAGTATGACCAGAGTGGATTAGGCTAGTTAATAGGCGTTTGGATAAGAATGCTTTTGGACAAGGGTATCGAAGGTCGTATTCGTATAGGAGGAGGAGGGGCTCCTGCAGTGTATAATCAAATATCCATTTTTGTTGCAGTATCTTTCATTTTTTCAGCAATCAACTCAATTCAATCCTGTGAATGTGTCCCACACATCCTCCACTGGCTCCTAAGGGGGTGTAATCAGCTCATGGGAATCGTTTGCTTGTTGCGTTCTTCCATTCGGGCCGAGTCTTTCAACAAATGTTTTCAAATTGTAATGAGAAATAGAATCTTTTCTTTTTTTTCTCAAGTGGAAGATAATACCTTGTTTTAAGTGACGGTTTGCTTGACAAGTGAAATAGTTTTACCCCATTGGCAAATCTTGAAATGAGTAAAAGTGTAATATATATAAAAAAAATAATTGGCCAAAACAATGTTCTGTCCCTCTCCACCTAAGCTGGTGTGTGGTGAGCGTTCTGGCACAAAATGGCAGGTTGAGGCAAGTTCACTGTAAAGTGCTTTGAGTGTTTAGAAAAGCGCAATATAAATGCATCTACCCATCTATTTATCTATCCATCTAATAGAAATAAGAATATTTAAGTGTAAGGCTAAGATACTTGTTGAGACCGACTTATTTTTTGTTTTCGCAGTGTTGTGAGCCCCAGCAGAAAGCCGATCGCCCTTTCAGCGGGCAGAGCTGACCCTCGGAAACAGGATCCTCAGGCATCCGGTGCCGTGTTTTGGCTGGCCGACTGTAAACTAATGAGACCGTGTTTCTCGGAGCCCATGTTTGGCTTCCAGCTCTGCAACGATTAGACAGACCAGAAAAACTGCTTACATGTTTACGCTTCTTCGTTTTTGGCCGAGCGGCTGACGGGATAAAGTTTCCCCCGTCGCTAGTCCTCGCTGTTAACCGCCTCACGTAAATGCATGTCCACAATTAGAAACCCCATAAAACACTGGGAAACTAAGACACCGAGTATTTATTCACTGTGTGAGGGACTGAACTGAATGAGCTGACTCCAGTTTGTGTGGCCTACTTAACATGCGTAGCCATATTTTGCTGCCATCAACATTCAGTTGACTTGACAGGACAGTGTATGGAAATGTACAAACTTCCTCATTAGCAAATTCTGATTGTCAGTCTGTAAGCAGGGAAAACCCTTGGGGACTGTTTTGTTGGTTGTAGCTAGCATCGGCTCAATTGCCCAGTAATGCACATTTGCTTAATATGTGTTTGGAATGTCCAGTTTAAAACTCTGAATGGTTCATTACCATAGTAACTTTAGTTCCAAAAAGTTTAAACTGGAAATAGCTTCTAGATCAATTACCCACAGAACAAAAAACTTTGAAATAACTTGAAGTCAATTTTATTTTTAAAATTTGAAATGAATAGCATAATGAATGTAAAATGTGTTGCTACACGTTGCTGTATGACATTGTAACTTTGAAGAACATATTTCATCTTTAATTCAAATTTTCTTTAAAATATAGAGTACTGCACATATAAATTCATAATACTGTGTGAATGGTTGATAACAAGTTACTCTAGGTGTAATTAGGCGTAATGAAACGACATTGAGCACATTAAGATACGCGGCTCTCGAAAAACATTACCCAGACGATCTGCGTTTCTCGGGCTAACGCCAAGTGCAATTAGTCAAAACGTCATTTATCGTCGAAGCACTCGCAATTTAATCCCTGTTCCGAGTCTTGTAAAATGGCAAGGGGAAGCTAAAAAACCCTCCAGTGTGAGTGAGCTCTAAAACTAAAGTTCTCTCGACGGTGACGGAGGGGGTCAGGGAAAGGAAGTGAGATACTTCACCGGGGAGAGAGACGCACTCTGGGAGCGAATCGGAATGACATATTAGGGTTCTCTCTCCGTACGAGGCCTGTGATTTAGAATGTGCAACCAGGCTGTCGGCTGTCTGAACGACACTCACCGGGGGCTCCTCTGATTTAAGCAGTCTTGCGCCACTTTCCAACCTCCCCACGGAGAGACGCATCGCAGTTTGGCGAAATAAGCATCTCACAAGGCAAGGCCCTATACATTTTGTTGACTCTGCAAGCGCTAATAAGCGCCAATGCTAAGCTATGCCGGGTGAAATTTCCCTACATTTCCACAGGGCCAAAGCAAGCAATGGAAAACAGACTGCACAAAAAGCCAAGGTGCCTTCCTAACCAAGGTGAAATTGCAGCACTAAAAAAAGATTAGAAAGTGTTAATCGCCCTCAATCACATTCCATTAGTTCTCAATACATTATTCAAAAGGCCACGAGGAATTACTGTGGTGACTGAATTTCTGCAAAAAAG
Source organism: Conger conger (assembly GCF_963514075.1). Taxonomy (NCBI): domain Eukaryota; kingdom Metazoa; phylum Chordata; class Actinopteri; order Anguilliformes; family Congridae; genus Conger; species Conger conger. Next base: position 49,919,776 of record NC_083766.1, on the reverse strand, counting down.
AAAATCTGCAGATAAAATAATTGAATTCCTCATATAACAAAAATTTAATCTGACAAAAGTTCTCACTGTTATAAAGAGCAGCCCATTAACTTTAAATAAAACCACCTCTGAATTCCACCAGACTCTTTAAAAAAAGCCTACCCACTTAAAGGTTTGACGCGTTGTGTGTTCAGAGATGCTCTTCTGCATACCACTGTTGTAATGTGTGGTTATTTGCGTTACTGTCACCTTCCTGTCAGCTTTGACCAGTCTGGCCGTTCTCCACTGACCTTTCTCATTCTCTGCAAACTGTGGAGACTGTTGTGTGTGAAAATCCCAGGAGATCAGAAGTTGCTGAAACATCCAAACCACCCTGTCTGGCACCAACAATCACTCCATGGCCAAAGCCGAGATCACATTTCTACCCCATTCTGACATTTAGTCTGAAAAACAGCTGAAACTCTTGACCACTGCACACTTTTATCCATTTAGTTGCTGCCACATGATTGGCTGATAAAATATTTGCATTACAAGCTGGTGTACAGGTCTACCTAATAAAGTGCTCAGTGAGTGTATATTCCCCGTTGTCGAGGTTCTCTCAGATCACCAGTGACGAATAACTCTGAACAATATGGCATAACGTGCAGATCATGAACCATGAAAAAGAGGGAGCAAACCTCCCCCATCCACAGTCCTTCAAAACACAAAGGTCCTGATCTCCACGGCGACCATGGGGAAACCTGTTCCTCCGGCCGTTTGATATGCTGTGATCCTGCCTCACCTCTCACCCGCCTAATTCCACAGTTCACATTCAACACAAATATCAGTAAATCCATTGTTTAGCGACCGGGACCATTTCTGACTTAAAATTATGACAGCCATTTTTTTTTTTTGCATGACCACTAATTGTTTTGCAACTGTCAAATGTCACACAAAACTGCAAGAAAATGCAGAAATCCTTTTTAAAATGCACATTTCTTCCCTCAAAAACATAAATACCAAGCTAAAGTTCAAATTCCGACAAACAAAATGGGCCCCTGTCGCCGTGATTTAAACGGTGCTGGAAATAGCTACCTGCCACCTGAGAATTGCCCGTTCCTACCCCTGGTGGGGCGGCTTTTCAGAAATATCTCCCCACCTGTGTCCAGCCGAATTATAACACACAGGGGAGTGATAACGTTTCCCCAACAAAGGGAGTTCTGCATCGCTAAGCACAAAGGGAGCCGTTTAAGCCCTTGCCGGCCTTTATTTATGTGCAGAATTACCCCAGATTGAAATCAGGCTTTTAACCAGCGCTTTCCAGGGCTGTTGGGGCTTTTGGCAAGACATACAAGAGAATTACCCTTTGACCCCCCCCCCTTCTCCCCGTGCCTCTCGCCTTGTTTTTGTTTTGGTCCAGACTTCCTCCCCGGCGTAATGGACTTCCTTCGACCCATAAATCACGCTCTCGCTCCCTTTCATCTCCTTCTGTCCCCCCCCCCCCCCCCCCCACCCACCCCCCGTTTTCGTTTTCTTAGCCGTTATCGCGTCTCGGGGTCGGTGCGAGGCCCGGTCGCGCACAATGCGGGCCTTCTCCTGCGCCCGTCGCCGCGCCTCCCTGTTCCCGCTGCTCTTAGGGCTACAAATGTCAACCACAGGAAGGCAATTACGGGAGTAAAATTACTTCCTGGCTGTTATCACCGGGCTGGGGGAACGGTTAAAAGCCACCGTGTAATGGGCACGGTTAGAGTTTTCTCCTGGGCCGTAGCCAAGGCCGCTAACCTTGCTATTAAAGGCCCAACAAGCTTTGTCAATGCAATCTGCTGAACGCCGTGAGTGACGCGCGATCGATATCCCCCACTCTCCGGGGTCATCACCGGTGACAGAGGCCTAAGCAATAATACAGCCCCGTCCGCCTTTTCCAACTTAAATGCTTCCCCTGCCACAATATTTCTTTTTTGTCTCGGGGCCCCTGCAAGCGGGATTTCGGGCCGATCGAAAAAGCGGGGAGACGGGGAGGGTGGAGAGGAGGGGGGGGGGTCTGAGGAATTGCGATGTGTCTGAATTGATGGCGGGGGCCGGGGTGAGAGAGCGGCGGGCTGGGAGAGGAGGGGGTGGGGGGCTGAGATAAATCGAAAATGACTGGCTGCCGAGGTTGTAATCTGCCAGCGCCGAGCCCCCTGTAGCAACGAGCCTAATGAAAAAGCACACTGACGGGGGGAGAGGCGGCAGGGCCAGCGGACGAGTGCGGGGAGAGGGGGAGAGAGAGGGGAAAGAGAGACAGAGTGCGCGCAATAGAGTGTGAGACAGAGAGAGATAGAGAGAGACAGAGTAAGATAGATTATAAGCGAGAGTGAGAGGGAGAGGGATAGAGACAGAGTGCGTGTGAGAGAGTGAGATAGAGGATGAGAGATGGAGTGAGAGAGAGGGAGTGAGATAGAGTGAGTGGGAGAGAGAGAGTGAGAGGGAGTGAGAGACAGAGAAGGAGAGGGAGTGAGAGACAGAGAAGGAGAGGGCGAGAGAGACAGAGTGTGTGTGAGATAGAGAATAAAAGATAGTGAGAGGGAGAGTGAATGTCTTTGTGTGAGAGAGTGCGTGGGTGAGAAAGAGAGCGAGAGAGAGAGTGTGAGGGAGAGTGTGATAGTGAGAGGGACTGAGAGAGGGAGCATACGTGAGGAGACAGTGTGTGAGAGAGAGAGGGGAGATAGAGAGAGCATGTTCGTTTGCTCTCATGGGTGGAGGTGTTAAGAGGAGGAATGCTCTGCATGGTTATACACGGTAAATAACACGCTTAAACACCCCCCCCCACCCCCACCCGTCGGCACTATTATCATTTTTAATCAGCTCCGGTGTAAACGGAAACAGTTGGCCGTGTTGCGTCGTGCGCAGAGCGCCGTCAATTAAAGCCTCAAATGCGTTATTAATACACGCGAGCGAGCCAGGGCTGCCCGTTACCGCGGGGACCCAGCCCCGGCAACGGCGACCCTCCCCCTCGGCACCTCGTGTCAGAGCGAGGCGGCGCTCTGTCTCTCCGCGCCCCGCAGGTGGAGCGCGCGCCATCAAAACCCGACGCAAGAGCTCCACCTACTGCAAGCGTCTCCCCACTCCCCTTCCTCCCTTTGTTTAGACACCACATTTCACTCACCCAGAGAGGGCTAAACTGTGTCCCCAGACACACACAGTGCAGTACTGGGCCTTGATGTTACTGTAGGAGAGGCAGGAGTTGTACACACACGTATTCATTTTTTAAGTATCTGAAGAAATATAAACTCTTTCCAAGCAAAAGCAAAAATATAGCTGAGGTGAGACCGCTAACGCAGCAAGATGCAGAGAGGTTGGTACATAGTGTTGTGTTTAGCTGACTAGACTACTGCAATGCTCTTTTAACTGGCCTTCCTAAAAAACAAATAAACAGACTTCTAAACTGATAGAAAATGCTGTCGCCAGAGTTTTAACCAGATTAAAGAAACAAGGTTTACTACAAGCAGACAAAAAATTATTTCCGTTATAAAAAGGACATCAGCCTGGGCTTTTCTACACTATTTGTAAAATAAAATTAGAATAACTAAAGGTGCAAGGTGTAATGGTATTAGCTTTGTTTTTTATACCGATTCTGGGGTTCTGAATGCAACCGCAGACCCTGGCAGAGTTAGAGGTGGCAGTTTGAAATGGCTACGGAGTGGTGTTTCGGGTTTTTGCCTCTTTCTTTCTGATTCAGCAGGTGAAGGAAAAATGGATAAGATCCGGCACCTTCCGAGCGGTCGGATCTGGAGTGTTTGTAGCGAGAATTCCAGGGTCCTGACCCCAGATCCAAAGCCAGTAACCAGGGACTGGGCCAGTGTAGCAGGGAGTAGGTGTTTCTGAACCCCACTGTCCTGAATATGCAAGACTTCAGCTCCTGCCAGAAGGCAAGGTCATTTCACCAAAAAAAACTACCAAAAAAAACTAAAAACCAAAAGCAAAACCCTGCTACACTGTGCAGACAGGTCTCTTTGTTAGCCTGGTCTCAATAATAAATGTTTTTTCTATAAAATATTGCAGGAAACATCAGAAAAATGGCTTCGAGCAAGGCTGTAAGCAGCAAATGCGGGACTCTGTTGACAAGCTAGTCCATTAAATGCGACACCGTGCGACGACTTTGGATAAACCCCATATTTTATCCAATAACACTCCGTGGGAGTCGGCTGAACACATAAAAAAATATCCAGATATTTTCCATTTTTCAGGCGATTGATTGAGAAACGCTTAAATCCGAAACGCGCTTATTTGTCAAGCCGTCGCGCTCTTCAGACCGACTATGCCGCGAGGTAGCTTAAGTGGAGACAGGTCCACAAAAGGCAATGTTCCTTTTCATTTTCAAATCTGCGACTTCCCGGTGGATTGTCATGGAGAAAGCCATCTCGGCTCACAGCATGGCGGCCATTTCGGGGCCCGTTCCTCTGCGACCACACTTCCTGCCGCCCCGCTGAGCTATTGAGGAATTCATCACAGATATCAAATCATTTGTCTCCCGTATTCTTCGGTTGCTTAGCGCTGTACAAGATAGGAGGAGTGTGTTTTTCTTCTTTTATTTTTATTTTTTTCAGAGGGAACAATGTAAATTATTTTTGTAACCTGCAGCACAGCAATTTGTTCAAAGAGCAACAAATGAATAAAGCGGGCAATCTAAAAGACGGCCTCTGCGGGGCCTAAGGTTTGCCTGTGGCTTCCAGTTGCTTTGGAAAATGAGGTTTTGTAGTTTAGGGTCCTTCTCATTCCAACTCCACTTTCCTATTTTTTGGTTTGTTTTACACAATTCGAGGGGAAGAAGTTGGTGGCCATACAGACTGTCTCACAGAACACAAATTGCCACAAGGAACAATAACTTCAAATCAATTCGATGCTGAAATAAAGCTACGAGGCCCAAAAAGAAAAAACTTAATCCAGACAGAGGAGTGGTTTTCATTATAAAATTTTCTGTAAGCCTTTTATCTCAAAATGTGTCTGTTACCGCCCTGGAGTCTTTGTTTTTTTTTTTTTTTTTCCCTCCTGTTTTTAATCCTTCTGAAATGGCCGTCTGTCTCAAAGAAGAGCCTTGAACAAACACTCCATAAGCCAGAGATCATGGGTGCCTTATCAGTGTTATTGCTAGCAATATCTGCACACATTTCCCAGCCAGAGTCAATAGGAAGGCCATGAATCCACGCTAAAGGAGCTAGCGCGCGGCAATAAAGTCCGTTTTAACTAATGAGCAGTAAAAACAAACGATAACCTTCATCAACAGAACTTGTCCGCCAGCATTGCTGATAAGATTAGCTGTCGCCAATGCAAGCGCCTGCTATCAGTGGAGAAACTACCAGTGGTTTGAGTAGCAGGCTTGTTCACACACACTCACCTGTGTGTTATCCACACTCCCTGTCTCTTATCTCCGCTAATACCCATGCTGCTCTACATCTATAAGGGTATTTGCTGATAGCAGCGCAGGAAGATAACGTTCTACAAACTTTATCTTAAAACCGGGTTGATGGTCTGCAGAAACAGAGCAGAATGCCAAAACAAACACCCCCCTCCCCATCTAGGCCATAAATATCGCTATCAACCAAAATGGAGGGGGAAAAATTGCACCTGAGAACTCTCGAGTTTGTAGCACAGGAACAGACTAAGGCGACGATTGCTTGCGTTTTTTTTTCGCTTGCTCGCTATACGTTTTTATCGAGCTCACATCTTACACACTATCCAGATTACAGTAAACACAGGACATATGTACACAGCAGGGGGCTTCCTGAAACTATTCAGGTTAAATACCCACCTCCACAAAATGGCTGACATATGGGAATGCATTCGATATGGAGGAGGAGGCATGCATTTTTCTCCCAGCGCAAAAAGAAGCCATGAAGACGTCACAGGACACAAAATAAGACCCCGACCCCCCTGCTCAGACGGTTCAAACCGGCCGGGCGGTCCACTACATTTAAAAAACAACCCAACTTTAAGATGAAGTTTTAAAAAAAATTCACGTCCACTTAAATCTCTGAATAAGACCGTCTTTCCGTGTCGGAAAGCACTGGAGAGTAAATCCCGGGAAAACGCGTTTAGCCGGATTTAGGAACGCCGGCTCCAGCCAGCCAATTGCTTCCGCGGGCTTTAATTTCCCGCTCGAGCCGCCGCGTGCGTCGTCTAATACCCGACCCGGCGCTCTCCGGCGCTCTCCAGCGCTCGCCGCGTACGCTGCTCGACTTTGAGGCGGCGACAGGGGGGAAGCAGATTTACAAGGCATGTTATTTAATAGTTTCATCAATTATTGAAGACTTCCACGCGTAGCTGATGCCAGCACGGCACAGAGACTCGGGCTGAGAGGCCTGGGCACCGGAGGAAAATGAAAGCGATTGTTTTTATGAATTATGGAAATGCGCGGCGCCGCGCGCCGACGTGAGGCAAACAAGGTTTATTCTCCGGAACATTCTTTAAAAAACGGGAGGGTGGGGGGTGGGAACTTAAGAGTGCTGGAGGATGGTAGGGGGTTTTTGGAGGAGGGATGCTTTTAACTGGCGGCCCCAGAGAGAGTGAGAGATAGGTACATGACAACCTACTATAAACCAAGGCACTGTGGGCACAGGGGAGACAACATCACTCATTAAGCAGTCGCTCTGCTGGCGTACAAGCCCCACAAGCACTTAATTACTGTGAGAATGTGTGTGTGCATGTGCATAACATGTAAACAAATACACACACATGCACACGTACATACACATACACATACAGAAATACAACCACACACACACACACACACACACACACACACACACACACACACACACTTACAGATATACAACCACATACACATACACACACACACGCACATACACACCACACACAGAAACACACACGCATGCACACACACACACACACACACACACACACACACACAGAATGCTATGGGACGAGTGGGCACAGCCAAGTATACACCTCTCGGGGGGATTTCTGTGGGCTAAATTATAAGCACATGTATAAATAATTAAACACCCTGGAACAAATGGCAAAACAGGCTCTGAAGGTAGTGGCGTCTCTCCTGCCTGCACACAAACACGTTCCTCCTTGCAGAATGTGTATTTTTAATGCGCTTTCTCAGTGGGAGATACAGCCATGGGGCCCTTGTATAACCAGCCTGAAAAAAATAAATAAAAATCATCCAAAAAATTAAAAATTAAAACCTCCCCACCCCGCCCGACTGTCTTTTCTATGAGTCGTCTCCTTCCTCCAGCTCTCTCACGGTGGAAAACAACAGGAGCAGTGGAGGCTGTTGCCTTGGTTCTGACCTGCAGATGGTGCTACATGACTGCTGTTCAGACAGAGAGGGGGGAAGGAGAGAGTGGTCCCTTCGCATGATGTCACAGGTACGCTGGAGTACCCCCTGGCCAACAATCCCTCTCTGCAGAGGGGGGGCTGGGGGGTGGGGGGTGTCGGCCGCAATTGCAGGTCGTGGTGGTTTGGGGTTTCGGACAATTATTCAGTTTTTTTCCATGACCAGACGACCCTCCAGGACTGCGAGATTCATCTGACTCATTGTCTCGTTAGCCTGTTTTGAAGTCCGTGTCGCTAAGTATTACATGTTCAGGATAATGGGAAAGCCCCCACCCCCCTAGCCTGCCCCCACAACCACTTGCATGATGCAACAGATCATCGTGACAGCACAAAAAAGGGGTAGAACCACTGCTACTACTGTTTCTATTACATCTCCTGGTACTGCTGCTACTGCTACTGTTTCTATTACATCTCCTGCTACTACTACTACTGCTACTGCTACTACTACTACTGCTACTACTTCTATTACTACTGCTACTACGACTTCTACAACCACGACTTTCACTGCTACTACTATTACTATAACTGCTAGTGCTTTTGCTATTAATACTATTACTACTACTGCTATTGCTATGAATACTATTACTGCTACTGCTACTGTTATTACTACAATTACTACTATAACTACCATTACCTCTATTACTACTGCTACTGGGAGCGCCACTACTTTGACTTCTAGTGCTAGAACTACTACTATTACTACTACTGCTGCAGCTGCTGCTGCTGCTACAATTGCCACTACTTCTATTACTACAGCGCCTGCTCCTGCTATGCAAAACACTATAATCTGCTCTCAACACAATGTAATTGTGGGGTGTGGATGGGACCTGCCCCAGCTTGGTGACCCACAAACCAGCCGAGGCTGAAACGCTCCCGAAGCCGGGCAGGAGGGGTGTGTTGCCCCAGACGGGTGCTGCGAGCCTCACCTCACACGGCGGGGGTAATGTGTGTTTATGCGAGGTGAGACCAGGCCAGGGCAGAGCTGAGGCCCTCCCACACCGCACAGCCTGAGGCCAGAGAGGGCTGAGAGCTGGCCTCATACTGACTCCACAACTCAATCACTCACTGCGGAACATTCTGGAAAACTGGAAAAAAAAAAATCTGTAAAAAACGAGATGTGGGAAGAGGTTTTCATGGGTGAGCATGGAGACGTGTGTGTTTGTGTGCACAGTATACAGTATGTGTTTAATGTTTATGTACATAGATATACTGTATGTTCACACATGTACATGGGCTGTACCGATCGACATATTAATCGGTCTGATTGATCTGCGTCAAATTAATCAAAACAATTGCTTTGATGGGCAATACACTTTCTAAAAAAAAGTCTTGTCAAACTTTAACACGTGAAATATATAATGCAGACATTGTTATGGAGCAAACCCATCAGCATCTAAGTTGCTAAGTCTGATAGCATTCACAGTTTATACAGCATCTTTGTTGCTAAATCTAATAGCATTTACAGTTTAGCTCAAAGTAAATGCAGAGGGCAAACAAAGTGCACTGCCTGAATGGTAAACAGTGCTTGCTGTATAAGGGAAGTTTGAACAGCTTACGGTATGACCTGCAAGCAGGAAGCATCCTATCACAGCAAACTTCAGCGAGCTACACAGAAATAGTGATATCATCCCAGACCTGTCAGACTCAGCAAGACCACCGGCACTTTATATGAAGCAAACATTACCAACTCAGATACAGTCTCCATTGCACCAAATGTCTGGCAGGAGTGTTACAGCTAGCACTGGATTCCAAGGACAATTTCAATATGTAAGGGGGTTTAAAGGGATTTAAAGCATCAGGATTAATGTACAGACTACAGATTAATTCAACTAATGAATTAACCAAGACCCTGACGGATTGCCTGACCTATACGCATATTGAGTATTGTCATGTCATGACATTGCCATTGCCATTGTCAAAGCAGGGTTTTGATGTGCCTGACCGCAGAAAACACCCCCCCATCCGCCTAAGGATGTTGATTTAAAGTACAATAGCAGTTCGTTGTGAACAGTACAAGTAACATAAAGAAGTCTTGTAAGGCAGCCCATAACAAAGAACACACAAAGGCCTTTGAAATTCAATGAGCTTCCACACAATACAGTACATTACGGACAAAAAATGAACACTTAGTTCTAGCTTTTGTGCTTAAACATTTAGCACCCCACTGATAGTAACAAATTTTGAGAAAATCTTTTAAAACCACAGTTAAATAACTGTAATGTGCATAAAAACCGCTGGTTAGTCACTGTCCTTTCTGCGCAGTGGTGGTTTTATAGTCGGCTGGGTGGCTAATGAAAAGGTCAACGTGCAGCACAGGGGCAGTTTGCTGGCGAAGGCTTGTTGGACCTCTCACTCCGTCTTGCGCCTACCAGCAGAGCTTTGATTGGGCCCAGGGGTCGTTTAGCAGTGCAAAGTGACTTTTCTATTTTTAATTCCCGACCTGGAGCCGTCTGAATTATTCATCGTCCGCGCCGCCCGTGTCTGTGCCGGAGGACGAGACGCCGAGCTCCCTCCCGCCGTTTCGGAGAGCGGTTCACTCCGGGGCGACGTCGAGGCGGATGGGCGGGCGGGGACGGAGGACAGACGGCTGGCTGGCTGGCGTTTTTAGTTTTTTTTCCCGTCTGATGGGGTGGGCGAGAAAGGGGCAGGCTGGGACGCAGAGGCGAGACGTACGCTGGGCTGCCGTCCTTCCGGGGCGGGAAAGGTGCGGGAACGCTGCTGGACCCGCCTCGGACACCCCCCACCCCCCTCATGGTGATGACACGGCCTGCCGTTCTCAAGGACGAATCGCCACCCCTTCACACCTGCCCGCTGCTTTAAAAACGCTGACGCTCACCGCAAGCACAAATTACCGTTTGCGCACAAGGTTTCCACAGTGGAGGCAAAGGTCCAATTTCTCACCGCGTGACGCAACGAAGACGCCTGAAAACCGAGGTCGCTTTCCCCGAGTGTCGTGCGGATATTTCCTTCCACTCACCCGCAAACGCGTACCTCCTCCCCCACCACCCCCACTGTCAGCAGCCCTGAAACGCAAAACACCTTCTGTTAAACATCTATTATTAGAGCGCCTTATTCGCCATCATCTTCCAGCTCGCCGGAGAGTCATTAATCACGAACGTGAACAGACCTCCACGACGAGGGACCTGGGCATACAATCAAACGAGGTATTTATCAAAATTAGCTTGATCCCTCAGTATATTACCCCGCTACAAAGTTTATGCTAACAGTGCTATATTCGTCTGCGATAAAAAAAAAAAGAACTTAACGCAGCAACATTTGTTTTCCTGTTGTTGCAGGTATTAACTTTGCATTACTTCTAACAAAGTGCTGGGGAAGGATTACCTCCTTATTCTCAACTGCCTCGGGCGCGAATCAGTCTCGAAAACAACAACGAGAGCTTCGCATTTTAATCACAACCCATTCGGCATTCCTAACATTCGCACTAATGTTCTTTAGATCTAAGAATACTGAACTGCATCACCTTTTCAAAATAGCCTGAAAGCAAAAGCTTCTACAATAATTTTCCTAATTTGAAAAAAGGGGTTGGTTTAGTGGTACAGCACACACAATACAAGCCATTTCTCTCTTTGAGGTACACGTACAGAACCGATTAAATATCAAATACTGAATTGAATCACACTGTGAATTTAAACTTGAAACTATATGCTCACCTTTGTCACAGAAGTTATGTGTATTTGTTTGTGTGCACTGCCTGATTGAGTTCATTATCATGGGTGTTATCATTGCTGGTCGCCAAGCACAAAATGCCTGAAGTGAGAGACAGTGGTATCAGTACTGACAAGATGGCAGGTGTTGACCAGCACAGATAAAATGTAGCTTTACAGGCCCTGAGCACTTTCAAAACAGAAGTGTTAAAAACATTTTTAAACACACTTCCATGCCAAGTTAGGGACAACACATTTGCAACTGTGTTAAATAGTCTCCCTTTGCTGCACATAAATTGCATAAACGCAACACGAAAGTAGTAATTCGACAGAAAAGTTGAAAGCAACATATGTGTTGGATATTAACACATCCTTTGAAAGTGCATAGCCTCTGTCCTTACCATCAATGAGGACAGAGGACATCGCCACCTCAACCCTTAACCTCCAAAAGAGAGCAGCTCACACAGTCAATGCTGGCATATTGATAATTTATGAACATTGAGATACACACAAGGTTGTGGACAGGAAGTAAGTTCCTTAGAGATCCTTTCGGGCTCCGGGTTGTTTCAGTCGAGGCTCAAACAGATATTAGTCCAACAAATCATTCCCAACACAAAAACACGATCAATTTTCAAATTTGAATTTGTCGATAAACATAAAGGACTTTGAGACCGCTGTGTGTGTGAACACAATATTAACATTCCAGGGTACATTGACTCTAAGCCTCCTCTTCCCTCTCCATCTCGTTGTAGCTGCAGGCTAATTGCAGCGATTTTAGATAATTGTTATTAAAAACAACAGCAGCGGCGCTTTAAAAATGAATCCCAAAGGAAAGGCCCATTACACCGGGAGCGCCCGCGCAACGTAATGACTTCAATCAAGCCTTTCCTTTGTTTTCCTCTCTATTGTTTGGGCGCATAAAATGGAGAACACATAAACACTGTACACTGCTGGAGACTTGCCGAATTAAAACGAGCACCGCGGTCCCCTTTTATCTTTATCTTCTCTCGGTTTCTCACGCAAAACACACACAGGCACCTAAAAACCTCATTCAGTACAAACACAGTGCATTCGCAGTGCTACAACAGCAGAAATCCAATGTTATTGTCATAATTTATGGAGCGATAAGTATTATTAAAGCAAAAAAAAAAGTTAAAAAAAAGTATTTTCTTCTGTTACTTTGTGTTCAGATTACCAACCAACTGTTATGAATATTTTTCTGGGGAAAGAATGAAGTCAATGAATTAAAAAAATAATGGACCACTGCCTTTGGGAAACATGTCGTTGTTGTCATTGCAATGCAAATGGACAAATACATCCAGCACAACAGTGTGCATGACAACATTAGACTGCACTGATGCTCTCTGTACAAAGGACAACACTCTTTCAATAAACCAGGTACTCGCCAATACAATGCGAGAAAAGAAGCAGTTCTCCCTGGAGTGAAAATGCATTAAAAAACGTGTCATTTTTTAGTAAACCTACCCTTTAATGGGTAAAAGGGCAGCCTATAGACTCGTGGCTAAGGTGGTTCAATCCCCGGTGTAGCCACAATAAGAGTCACACAGGTGTTGGGCCCTTGAGCAAGACCCTTAACCCTGCATTGCTCCAGGGGGTATTGTCCCCTGTTTAGTCTAATCAACTTTACCTCGCTTTGGATAAAAGTGTCAACTAAATAACACATTATTATTAATGGATCTTATATCACACCCAGCACAGTAAATTGATTGACTGTCATAACATTTTACCCAAAAGCACAGATTGCTTTGCACAGTTTGATGGAGTTATTACAGTATATAAAACCAGATAGTTTGACAACTAAAAGACAAGCTGAGATGGTTAGAGAAGTGAGAGAAGTCCTTGGTTCTGCAGTAGGCTTAAAAATTTCAAAAGGCTAATTAACTCCAATGAGAAACTAGGCAGAACTGGAACATGGAATTTCTCCTCCATAAAGAAAACAAAAATATTGAATGATCAATATCCTCATTGCCAATCTGTTGGCCTTATTTATCAAAAAAATAAGTCTAAATAATAGACTAAAATACTTAGGACATATTTTTTGTTTTTGCAGTGTGAAGTCAAGCTCATTTATATCCACACAAACATACTGCACCTTTGCTAATCTTATTTAGCAATAAAGTTATAGAAATAAGATTTTAAGTGTAAATATAAGACAAAAATGCTTGTCGAGACTGACTTATCTCTTTGCTTTTTCAGTGTGAAGTAAAGCTCATTTATACCCTCACAAACACCCTGCTCCTTCGCAAATGTCTCATTTAGCAAAAAAAAACGTGATATAAATAAGATTAAGTCTAAATGCAAGACAAAAATACTTGTTGAGACTGACGTATCTTTTTGCTCTTGCAGTGCGAAGTCAAGCTCATTTATATCCTCACACAAACACACGGCTCCTCAGCGAATCTTCCCCCTGAAGTGCACACATCGTTAGACGACTGTTAAACAGAAACATATATAAAGAACAGGAGCGCATAGCCGGGAGGATCAGGTCCTCCGCCGCGAAAGGTAACAGTGATTAAGCCCTGTGATTAATTTAGCCGTTAGTGAATCAATTCCAATTACCAGCCGGGCTCATTTTCATGCTCGGCACACAATGCCGTCTGCCACGTCTTGCCAGACGTCGGGTGTAACTACAACAGACAAATTACAACCGCCGCGTTCATTAGTTTGTTAAAGGCGGACCGTGGCTGACGGTGCCGTGGATTCGGCCGATCGATACCGGACACGTGCGGTCAGCAGCCTCGGCAGACGGAGATGGCGTAATCGCACTAATGCAATGCGTTCTGGAAGTTTCCACTCAGCGACAACTTTATTAGGCGTTTATTAGACTTATCTTTTAGACTTATTGGTCTTCTGCTGCTGTAGCCCATTGACTCTAAGGTTTTAAATTTTTCTTCTGCATACCGTTGTAACTTCTGGTTATTGTCCATGTAAATACTGTCAGCTTAAACCAGTCTGGCCCTTCTCTTCTATTAACAAGGCAATGCAGGGTTTTCACCCACAGAACTGCTGCTCAAGGATGTTTTTTTGCACCAGTCTCTGTAAACTCTATTGTGAAAAATCTCAGTTTCTGAGACACTCAAGCCACCTCTCGTCTGGCACCAACAATCATTCCATGGACAAAGTTACTTACATTGTAGATCACATTTCTTTCCCATTCCGATGTTTGGTTTGAACAACAACTGAATCTCTTGACCCTGTATGCATGAGTCGCTGCCACATGATTGGCTGATTAGATATTTGCATTAGCAATAACAAGGTACAGGTCTACCTAATAAAGTGGACATTGAGCGTATATGAACAGAATATAGGAACAAAACGGAAAGTGTTATTTCTTCATTTCTCTTTTATATGTCCACCAATCTGTCTGGCTAATCTTGGCCCACCTAGAAATCGGCTTCTGAATGATAACAGCAAAGAAAACAATACTAGTGATTGCTGAACTTGTTACGTATTGTCGACATTATGCGTTGACATTATTTTCAACTGATTCTCTCATTCATGCTGACTTTCAGTTGGACAATGGCGAAATCAACAGTCTCAATGTTTGACCCCAACTTCTGTTGAAATACTTCTTGCCTCAACAAAACTATTGAGCTGTCAATACCTGCCTCTATTAACGCACATGATTAAAAATTTAAACAAAAATATTCACCTATTTGACCATGAGATTCCTTCGATTAGTACTGAAATGTCTGAAAAAATAAAACATTTACAACTTTGTTATCTCTTTTTATCTCATGAATATTCAGGAGAAATAACAGATGATTAACAGATTAATTTCACTGCCTCAGAGTACAAGCAAACGCAGACACCCCTGCAGCGAACAATTATTTACACAGAGCTTCTTACTCACAGTGGTAACGGAGAAGCACTGGGGCTCCATTCATTTGATATTCAATTCTGCCACACACATGAAGTTCAAATATCAAATTAATCAAAATATACATCCATAGCTCATATGGATAAGAGTGACTGAGGCTGCATGGAATGTTTCTTTTTTTCCCTAATGCTTTACTGTGAAAAAATTGTAGACTAAGTATACTTGATATACATTTTAATTATATTTCAGCTGCTCTTAGGTATGAAATCTTAAGCTTCAGGTATACAATTTTATACTCAAGAATACTGGGTACAACGCAGTTGATTACAAGCACAATCTGCAGGCAAGGAAATTATTTACTCCTTCAAAGGAATGAACTACTGAGTAACGTGAATAAGAACAAGAAGTTAGATACTGTTAAAACTTATTTGCTGCTTGTATGTTTCTATAATATACTGTTAAAACTCTTTTGGACAGTGTGTAGTATTGTGTAAGATACTGTTAAACTCTTTTGGGCAGTATGTAGTATTGTATAAATACAGTTAAAACTCTTGTAGGCTATCGTACAGGATAAATACACATACAGCTGCTCAGCCCAACCAGATCTGGGCAACCCTATAGCATCCCAGCTCACAGCAGCACAAACGCCTCCTGCTAGCCTCAGGTACCCCTGACCTCCAGCTAAGGAGGGTCAGGGTAAGCAGTTTCAGTCACGCTAGGGATTTACACAGGCCCACACAGAGGAGGAGGCCATGGCGAGAAGCGGTTTGTCTGAGGGGGTTGAGCGAGTGTCACACACACACAGACACACACAGACACAGACACACACAGACACACACACACACACAGACACACAGACACACACACACACACACACACACACACACACACACACACACACACACACAGACACACAGACACACACACACACACACACACACACACAGATTTACATTTGCATGCCCTCCAGGAAGAACTGCAATCTGCACACTCCCATCTACAGTCACAGCTGTAGATGTAGACGACTAGCCTCTTCCAGCGCACAGCCCTGCTCTTCCACTGGAAATGGAATGGCGCCTGGGAGGCTAACGGTTAGCGGTTAGCCTCTTCCAGTACACAGCCCTGCTCCTCCAATGGAAACAGCATGGTTGCTGGGAGGCTAACAGTTAGCTTTTTCCAGCGCACAGCCCTGCTCCTCCAATGGAAACAGCAGTCCTGCAGCCCCAATGTAAATTACCCAATATCCACTGGGTGAAAGAGCCCGCAGGCAGAAGGTCACCGTCATTTCACCGCCCCTGACAATGTATTATGGATAGGTACATGTAAATACCCTTTCTCCCCCCATTGCACATGCATTAGTAATTACTCAAAGATTTTTTTTAGGGTCTGGGCACGTCCGTAATTAATAAAACATACGTCAGGGACAGAGCCTGACACCAGCTCTAATCTAATGGTCTAATCTGCAGTGACACATTTCATCAAAACTGTAGGGTTTTTTGTACTTCTCGGTCTAATCCCGGGGATGTGTTAAATAATGGATATGTGCTGCTATCTGAGACACTGACCTGGGGAGATAGTGTGCTTGCGGTGAGCTGGCTCTTTCGCTCGCTCGCTCACACACACACACACACACACACACACGCGCACACACACACACGCACACACACACACGCACACACACTTCGCGTAAGGGGACACACAGGCGTATATGTGACTTCCCATCAAGGTTTAAAAAGAAACTGCTGAACGTACCACCTATTTTCCCTGATAACCACATGCGTGTGTGTGTGTATGTCACACACTTATGAATATACACATACATGCTTAGAAACAGACACAGACACACACACGTATATGTAATAATATATATATATATATGTTTTTTTTTCTTTTAGTGCATGAGTGTGTATGCATATCTATAGCTACAATGTAAGCCCACTTCCCAAGATGCATCCAAACACATTCATGTGTGCATGTATAAACAATTACTGGGGCATGCAGATAGAAGTATGTACACTTGTGCGCACAGACACTTTTTTCTCAATCTCTCTATTCCTCTCTCTCTCTCTCCCTATCTCCCCATCCGTCCCTCTCCCTCCCTCTCTCCTTCCCTCCCTCCTTCTCTCTCTCCCTCCCTCCCTCCCTCCTCTCATCCTCACACTCAGTCACAAAGGGAGACGGACGGGCAGAGGCTGGAGTGACAGCTCCGCCTGGTCAGGTCTCCGCTTCCTCGGGCCCGTCACTGGCTGCCTGTCAGTCTCGCGGCCGAGAAGCTTCCGGAACGACGGCTTCCTCTCCGTCGGCTCGTCTGTCTGCCTGAGTCGCTCGCATGCTGACCTTTGACCCAAGCAGCAGCTGCCACCCCGCTCCCGCACGCCCAGGAGAGGAAGTCAAGGAAAAATGTTTCTCTATGAGGAGCTCTGCAGCGATGACTTCAAGCGACCGTTAATCACGATTTATTAGCTGCTCTCCGTGTCACGTCAAACATGCCAAGCAAAGGCACACATACAATACACACACAAACACACACCTAAAGAAGTCCCAAGTGACCAGCTGATCAACTGTACTTACTCCTAGATAAGTCACGGTATGCCATTAGAATAACATACAACAGGCTCACAGTGCATTACTGTACTACCATTAAATGGAATTTAAAAGCCCTATGGGATTTAGACAGCTATATTCACAGAAAATTAGCCAGATGATATCAATTTATTGTCCTAGGCCCTCTAAATCAGCTAACGTTAAGCTGATAGCGTGTGAGTCGCTATTGACAAAAAACCAGAAACAAGCCCTGCAGATGTTAAACTTCTATTAATATCAGTCTGTGTCAGGAAGCCCTTAAGGGGTTTTAGCGAATTATTTGAGTGAAGTATTTCAGAGAGCACGGCTTTTGTGAGGGAGCCACAGGGGAGCTGCAAGCAGGTTTGAATTACCAAGAAACAAAATGGCCGTAATTCGGTTAGCCGTCCAGCTGGGAAAAAGTAACAAAAAAAACGACTGGCTGTGCCGATTATTTACACAGAGGGGGAAAAGTGCGCAAATGTGGGCAAACTTCAGGCTGCCAGAAGAGAAGGAAAGATGAAAAATATTGAAACATCTGCACAAATAAAGGACTTGGAGAGGGCTTAGCTTCGTGTGGGGAGGGGTGGGAGGCAGAGCCACAGATTGCTCGTCCGTCTGTGTGCTGCAGGGACCGCTTCAGATGTCAACAAAAACATGCAAATGTGAGAGCAGGGTTAGCATCTGGATACTCGGAGACATCACAACATGGAGGGTCCGCTTCCCGCGCTCTGACGGAGAGAGGGGAAAGCTGCTTCCTGTCAGTCCCCATCTTGTCAGTCTCTGGTCTGACATCTTGCATCTTCTCCACCAGCTGTTTTCTCTCGCTCTGGCAGATGGAGTCCTCTCTTTGATATGCGCTTTCTCGCTCTCTTCTGCTTTGAGGAAAGTTCTGAGCTGCGTTCCCCGGTATGACCCAACCCCCCTTCCCCCTTACCGCCCACACGCGCCCCCCCAGTGGGGGTTGAAGCCATGGCTCTCGAAGCAACGCTTGGTGTGTCTGTTAGCGGCGCAGCGGTAAGGCTTTAAGTGGCTCAGCGCTTCTCAGAGGTTTGCGGTTGATGTGCGAGCATTCTCCTGCTGTGTGTGCACAACCCGCTAACATGCACGCTGCTACTGTAGAGCCCACTACTGCAAATCCCGCTATCACAGAGCCTGCTACTGTAGAGCTCGCTACCATAGAGCGCACTACCAGAGCCCACTACCATAGAGCGCACTACCAGAGCCCATGACCAGAGCGCTCGCTACCATGTAACTCTACTATTATAGAGCTCGCTACCATAGAGCTCACATCCATATAGCTCACTACCATAGAGCTCACATCCATATAGCTCACTACCATAGAGCTCACATCCATATAGCTCACTACCATAGAGCTCACATCCATATAGCGCACTACCATAGAGTTTACAACAATAGAGCCTGGTTCTGAAGAGCCCACTACCATAGAGCCCACAACCATAGGGCCCAAGACCATTCAGCCCTCTATCATAATTCCCACTATGATAGAACTCACTACCATAGATCCCACTACCATAGAGTCCACTAATGCAGAGCTCTGTTGCTCCTGCTCCAGCAGAACTCATTACCGTGGAACTCAGAGGTGGAGAGAGAGGAAAAAAAAAAAAAAAAGTTCCAAGACAATTCCATCAAAGCCTCCTCTTTTCCCCCGACAATCGAAACAAACCCCCATTGTGAGACCGCACTCATGTGACCCACCACACCGCAGGCTCCAGCAGCCCCGCCGCTCTGGTTCCCAGCCAGCCTGCGCTAGGTGCCCTGCAGGGAGGACCCCCACCAACAGAGGCCTTATTGAGGGAGTAGGTACGGAGCTGGCCCACGGAGGGTCAAAAGGCACCCAAGCTATGGGAACAATCCAGGCGAACGGTCGCTAGGGAGGGGCGGGGAAACCGGAGCTCCGCGCAGCGCGAGAACCCTGCCCGGCCTCGGAATTCCACCGGGAATTTCAAGATAATGACGGCGAGCTTGAAAAAAAAAAAAAAACTTGAAAAAGCTCTTTTGCGGCTTGCTTTAACTGCGGGGACCGCAAAAATGTTTAATATCGAGTTTAAAGCCGCATCTCGCCAAACACATGACGCTGAATGGGTACATTGTTCTGACAAGCAAGGGAGAGCTCTATCTGGCTTCATGAATAAATGTATGCCGTGTTTGACAGCGAAAGGGTTTTAGCGCAATACAGTACTTGCATGGAGACTGTACTTTAATGAGCTGTGACTGGGAGAAGTCAGAGAGGTTGTTTCAGGTTCAAACTGAGGTGAGATTCACTCACAGTACTTTCTCTGGTGGCGTAACGTCAGAAGCGAGCCCAACACACTTGTTACTACTACTGCTCGCCAATGCAGACTTTGAATACTCAACACAACAGGACTGATTAGGTGGCACGGTGGTGCAGTTGATAGCACTGTCTCCTCTAACATTGCTACAAATAAGCATGTGTGCTCAGTCAACCTACCCTAATATAAAAATAAAACAAATAAAACAAAATCAAGAGCTGTCTTACTAGCATAGCAGCTGTTTTTACAGTTTAGCACATTACCGCAAACCCTCAGAGACTACGAGCCACACCACCGAGGCCTCCCCCTGTTCATTTAATGGCACAGAGCGGCCATTTTGAATCCAGGGCTCAACAGCCATTCCCAGACAGGGCTACGCAGACAGCGGGGGGCTTTAAGGAATGATTGAGGGATATTGAGCATGAAATTACACGCTGCCCCACAAAGACACAACGGTCCAGGGTTATAACCCTCGCTTCACATCTCTGCCTCACAGATGACACATTTCCCCCAAGAAAATCTCACGTTTAATGAATAATCATGGCGTGGGTTGGGCTGAATTGAAGAAAGGAGGGAATGAGTGATAGCTAATGTAGCATGTCATTAGCGGTGTGATGTTTGAACTGGTTAACATTACTGATGAAACGCTGGGTGAAAGAAGGCAAATCGCCCTCGGCTAGCGAATGTAGGATGTAGGTGCGTTAGCCAGCCAGCAAAGGGAGGAAATGATGCAATAAAAAGGAGATTTCTGACATCTGCATTAGCATATTAGCTCAGTGCTGGGTGGCTATTGGAGTCAGTCTGGGGCCATGAGACTTCCTGCCAAATAAAGGCCCACAACCCTGGGGCCATGAGATGAGAACTTCCTGCCAAATAAAGGCCCGCCTCCCTGGTTAATGCTGCGGCCAATTTTGCACAAGCCAGCAGGGCTGCTGGCCACAACCAGCACCGACATTGGCCAGGATTTGAGTCCAGGCCATGGGGCACATCCCAACACTGAAAACCAGCGGTCTGGCAGGACAAATCACCCGACTCCCAAAGAAACCAAAAAAACAAGATGAATTCTCGGAACTGAAAAAGGCTACCAGGCTACTTCCTTTGACAGACAGTGATAACCGCTAGGGACACAGGCCCGGCCAAAAACAACGCCGCCAGAAACGGCCCGTGATGTGAAACGCCTTTGAGTAGCACAAAGCCTCTCGCGCATTCGCAGGTCCACTCCGCATCTGTCAGATAGGAGCCTTCGCTTCATCTCCTGCCCGTTTTTCAAAATGGAGGATCTCACGTACGGCCTGCGGGCACTTGCTAATTCAGGTGAGCATTCCCTCCCTTCCTCCAAGCGCAGCGCGCCGTGTTTTTATCTTCTGAGGAGAGGAGCGGCGAGGGGCTTTTGTTCGACAGATGTTTCCGGGGAACGTACACAGCTCTCCCCGTCGATGGCCTTTTAGCATCCGGAGTTTGGGATTTGTCGGTAATCCTCTCAAATGCCGCCGTGCGCCGTTTCGAGAATTTAAATGCGTCCAGAGCACACTCTGTAAAGCGCTCGGCTCCTCTGCAGCTGGGAAGGGGGGTGGGGAGGGGGTCAAAAGTTCTGTAAGCTTCTTAGCACTTCAGCTTTAAGCATAAATAAATTAAACTGGCTACAGCTAAAGACCTCCAATAAACTCTCGCCGAATTCCGCCGGGCGCGGAACGGCAGAAAGCGGAGAAGAAAAACTCTCTTTTCTGCCAACATCCGCGTCCAGTGCCAGCCCCCATAACTCCTGCTCATGAGGCCTTTTGTTCCTGTTGTCTGTGTAATAACCAGGCCTTTGTGTTCCTTTTCCCCGTGATCGTAAAACATCGCTGAACTGTAGCGAGCTGTTACAACTCCGCCAAGCTCACAAGCAAGGGCTGGGGGGGGGGGGGGGCTACACTGGGGCTTGAACCACCGACCTTTCCTCTGTCCCAGTCATGTACGTTAACTATAAGGCTAAAGGCTACAGGCAGCCCCATCTCTTCTCTGTTGTTTCCAGAAGCCAGCAAGCAGCGTTTTCTGATGCGGGCAGCTCTCTGTGTGGGAACGGTAGAGTGTGCCCCGAACGACACAGACACATAAAGGACAGAAGAGGCACTCCTCCTCAATACAGAAAAAGAAAGGAGAGGTTCTGGAGGGACCACCCAGTGAGTGTTGCCCACACTCACTCGACGGTGGAAAGCTTCGTTACATAATAGCCCTCTCATCAGAAGAGTCCACCTCTATTCACCATCTAATTCCCCATTTAGCCAGACCAGCAGAGGGGCACATTCCTATGGTGAGCACATGCATGGTTGTGGTGGAGATGAAATGTCTTAATTATGCGTGTCACTAAATTTGGTTAAACTTCAACTGCGACAGGCTGGTTGGAGGTGAAGAGGCTAGTTAGATATACTGAGAGAGTGGGGGGTGGTGTTGGGGCGCAATGACCTACATCAGGGCTACCCGACCCCGTTCCTACTGTAGGCTTTCACTCCAACCCTAATTTGGCATACGAGATTATCCTAATGAGCAGCTCAACAAGATCTTTAGCTGTTGAAACCAAGTTTCTCCACGAGCAGGGTTGTAATATAATTACCTTAGGGAGGAAAAAAAAGAAAAGAAAAAAGCATAATCATAACTTCACATAACACAATCAACCTCTGTCAGTACCATCACAAGCCAATTCTTATCTGAAAGCTGCCATCTGGATGTGGAACAGAAGGGATTAAACAGGAAGTGGAAGGCTGGTGATGCCCTGGCAAACTGAACACTGCTGCTGCATATGTTCCAGGTCTGCTGTATCCCTGGAGCACGAGAAACGCTCATTAAACCTCACACTCGCTTCCCTTCAAATGCCAACTGATTTTAAAATGCTTTACATTTTTTAAAAAGGGCTTTAAAAATGCTGCAGTTCGAAAGTCAAAGCTTTAAAATGCGTAAAAGCCTTCAAATGGTTGTTAGTGCACAGTAAACCTTAGTGTTAAATTAACTCTTATAGTAAATGGTAAATGGTTGGCAGTTGTATAGCGCCTTTATCCAAAGTGCGGTCCAATTGATGCGTGTCATTTACCGATTCATACACACACTCACACACCAATGGTGATTGGCTGCCATGCAAGGCACCAACCAGCACATCAAGAGCATTCGGGGGTTAGGTGCCTTGCTCGGGGACACTTCGACACACCCAGGGTGGGATCGAATCGGCAACCCTCCGACTGACAGACGACTGCCTGAGCCAATGTGGCCCCTGAATAGTGTACATGTGGTTCCTCTAAAACTCATATAACAGCTTTTAGAGTAGAATTAACACTTTTTTGTGTGGTTAAGTTTGGCTTCCAGAAATCCTTCCTTAAATACTGAAAACTGTGAAACACGATACAGCATGTACAAAACAAAAATATGTATGAATTGTTGAAAAAAAGAATGCATTTCTCTTGCGAAAGAGCAGAGGAGGGATGTATCCGGGGGAAATGACCCCATTAATCCCAGCCATCCATGTGCATGTTAGCAGGCCTCCGCTGTGGGGGCAGCTGCCTGCACAGAGGGGCTAGCCCCTGCCTCGCTAGCTCCTGCCCTCCAGCCATGAGGACAACTGGAGCATGCTCCTCTCAACAGCTCATGTCAAGCCCAGGGACGTGAACCCATCGCCCAGCAGTTAAAGCTCCCACACTGAACCCATGTTTAAGGTCGCTTCCTCTTAACACAACACTGAGAACTGCCCTGTCAATCAAACACCAGACCTCCACTCGGGATGGTGGGAAACGGGTGAGGGGGGCGGAGGCTAGCCGACCCGCTACCCCACCCATCCTCCCCTCCCCTTCTCTCCTCTCCTCTGCTCTCACCATTTCAGAGCGGGAAATAATGAAATCCATTTTCATTTCAACCGCATCGGTGACGAGGGACAGCGCGGGAAAGCCTTTATTAATATTGACTGCTCCCGGATTGGAAAATTATACTCGGGGCACCAAATTATAGACGGGGCACCAAAAAAATAATTCATACCTAGATAAGGAAATGCAGCGGTTGCCAAGCGCAATCATTCCTGTCTCCGTTTCTTTAGGTAAGGCTGGCGTGGGTTACAAACTGCATCATTTGGTGCTAATTTTCTGAATTCCTGAGATTACAGCATCCATCTGTTATTCATCACTAATTACTACCAAATTCTCTTAATTCTCTAAGAGCAATGACTTTTACAAGAACCCATTAAGTGTCCTTGTAAACCAGTCAGTATATCACTTCCACACTCCAGTCTTTAATGTAAACAGTGTTGTGACCCCATTCTCACGGCATATAGGCTCACATTACTTTGCTAGATGCTGTTAACTGCTGTGTGGCCCGGAGTAAATTCATGGTTTGGGATAAACAAATAAAGCCCCCTTAAACAGGGGCTTCGTATTAGTGGCATTTAACTCACCTCAATTCCTTCATTCATCATCCCACAGCGGGGCAGTACTGCACATTGTCCGATGTCTTTCCCCTTTACTGGGACAATAACAGTACCAGAACACGCAGACTGCAGTCCAAATCTGGGTCAAATACGTCCTTGTTTTGGATTCAAATACTTTTCTGCGCTGTACTTAGCTTGTCTGGTGTATTGGAACCAATGAAATGAACCTATGAAAAAGTTCAAACCCTGCCTTCTGGTCCTCGTGTTTGGCTCAATTTCACCAGGCAAGATCAACTGAGCACAGAAAAGTACTTGTATCTAAAGCAATCTAAAAGTCCAAGAATAGCCACGATAAGTCTGCATAGCTGTTGGGTCCTTGGGCAAGGCCCTTAACCCCACATGCTCCAGGGGGGACTGTCCCCTTCTTAGTCTAATCAAATGTAAGTCGCTTTGGAGGTCTGCAGAGTACCAATGGCTTATGGAGGGGGCATTGGGAGAAATGTGCAGAAATAACACGCTCAAATACAGAGGAACCAGACGGACCTGCGGAATCCTGCTCAGACACAGAGCCCCCCAGGGGTCGTGACCTTTGCAGCACGTGTATGCTCAGCGTAATGGCCGACCGATGGCGCTTAGCCGCAGGTCGGCCCGTGTCTCACTCCCCTCTCGGTTTTCACACGGTAACACCAGCCGACACTTCTCCGAGTCGCCTCATTACGCTCCAGCTGGGAGGAGAGGAGGAGGTGAGGGTGGAGGCGGAGGGAGAGGGGGCAGTGATACGGCACCAGGGCCGCATTAAAACTTAAATCTCCCGTCACCAGAGCTGAGAACGTCCAGGTGCCGCCACGCGCCGCGAAGGGGTGAAAGTAAGGCTGGCCTCGCGGATCAGACGAGGGGGGGAGGACAGTGAAACTGGAGAGGTGAGACGGCCAATCAGACGGCGAAGGGCTACCGCCAAGTCAGCACACTAGGTTCCGCAAAAGTGCACAAGGCACCTCGCCGGCCGGATAAACGAATTAAATCAATTTTATTTGCAAAGCACTTTTTATAAAGAACCGTCACAAGGATGCTTTAGATTAATAGATGGAAAATAGGTCAAAAACCAGGCCAGAACCCCGAAAAAGCATGCGAGGTAAACAAAAACAAACTCCCCGGTGGGAAGAAAAACACTCAAACAGTGGCGAGAAAAAACACCCCCATGAGAAGTGGAAATTATCATTGGAAATGAAATATGAAAGCTGCCTTTGTTATGAGACTGGAAAATACATGCATAACCACTTTATTAGGTAGACATGTACACCATCTTGTTAATGCAAATATCTAATCAGCCAATTATGTGGCAGCTACTCAATGTATAAAAGTAGGCAGACATGGTCAAGAGGTTCAGTAAATGTTCAGACCAAAAATTAACTTGACTTTCAAACATTGAAATCGTGTTGGTTCCAGACTGGTTGATTGGAGTATCTGAGAAAATGCTGATCTCCTGATATTTTTATGCACAACAGTCTCCATAGAAAAAATGCCTTGTTAATGAGAGAGGTCAGAGGCGAATAGCTAAACAGGTTCAAGCTGACAGGAAGGTGACAGTAACTCAAATAACCACACTTTAGAACAGTGGTATGCAGAAGAGCATCTCTGAACACACTGTATGTTGAACTGAAGAAACGGTACAGGAAACTCGATGGGGAACATGAATTCCTACATGGATGCACAAAATCAGCGGCACTGCTTTCCTATCTGGTTTAAATGTAAAGATCTGCAAGGCTGTACTGCAGCAGGTGAAGATCTCTCCATTAACACCCTGATGATCCTTCTGATCAGAAAAACACAGGCAGTGCCACACCATACTTCTCATGCCAATCCTGAGTCCCACTGGTTTGCCAACTGAACACCGCTCTATGGTCAGTCCCTTCAGACTGTGTAGTGTGCAGGTATTAAAACAGGTTGAAGATGGAGAGTGGTCTATGTAGTGTGCAGGTATTAAAACAGGTTGAAGGTCTATGTAGTGTGCAGGTATTAAAACAGGTTGAAGATGGTGAGTGGTCTATGTAGTGTGCAGGTATTAAAACAGGTTGATGGTCTATGTAGTGTGCAGGTATTAAAACAGGTTGATGGTCTATGTAGTGTGAGGTATTAAAGCAGGTTGAAGGTGGTTAGTGGTCTATGTAGTGTGAAGTATTAAAGCAGGTTGAAGGTGGTGAGTGGTCTATGTAGTGTGCAGGTATTAAAGCAGTTTGAGGGTGGTGAGTGGTCTATATAGTGTGCAGGTATTAAAACAGGTTGATGGTCTATGTAGTGTGCAGGTATTAAAGCAGGTTGATGGTCTATGTAGTGTGCAGGTATTAAAGCAGGTTGAAGGTCTATGTAGTGTGCAGGTATTAAAGCAGTTTGAGGGTGGTGAGTGGTCTATGTAGTGTGCAGGTATTAAAGCAGGTTGAAGGTGGTGACATAGTGGCAGCAGGCGCTTTTCATTAGTACCTGCGGCTCAACGGAGAGGTTGCCCAGCAGTCTACAAACTGCCATCTGCTGTGTGTTCAGCGCCCAGCGCTTGGACTGAAGCCGTGTCAGAACACTGGTCAGACACTCAGCCCATTCCAGTGCCATTGTCATTATCAGCTCACTGTTATTGTAGTGTTATTGAAATTATCGGGTCACTGTCATTGTAGTGTTATTGTCATTATCGGGTCACTGTTATTGTAGTGTAATTGCCATTATCGGGTCACTGTTATTGTAGTGTAATTGTCATTATCAGGTCACTGTTATTGTAGTTTTATTGTCATTATCAGGTCACTGTCATTGTAGTGCCATTGTCATTATCAGGTCAGTCATTGTAGTGTTATCGTCTTTATCAGGTCACTGTTATTGTAGTGTCATTGTCATTCCCAGGTCACTGTTATTGTAGTGTTATTGTCATTATCAGGTCACTGTTATTGTCGTGTCATTGTCATTCCCAGGTCACTGTTATTGTAGTGTTATTGTCATTATCAGGTCACTGTTATTGTCGTGTCATTGTCATTATCAGGTCACTGTTATTGTAGTGTCATTGTCATTATCGGGTCACTGTTATTGTAGTGTTATTGTCATTATTGGGTCACTGTCATTGTAGTGTGATTGTCATTATCAGGTCACTGTTTTTGTAGTGTTATTGTCATTATCAGGTCACTGTCATTGTAGTGTGATTGTCATTATCAGGTCACTGTTTTTGTAGTGTTATTGTCATTATCAGGTCACTGTCATTGTAGTGTCAGTGTCATTATCGGGTCAGTCATTGTCATGTCAGTGTCATTGCTGTGCCATTATCGAAGCAGTGTTATTGCTGTTGAGTCACTGTCATTACAGTCACTGGAATTTTTCAAGTCATTGCCGCTGTTGTGTCATTGTCACTTTTATGTAATTATCATTGTTATGGTTATGGCATTGTTATTGTTGTGTTATTGTCACTGTTGTTTCATTGACATTCTTGCGTCATTGTCATTGTTTGTTCTCAGGATGTTTCTTCACATTATTCTTGTATATCTTCCCAGGTGTGTGTACAGGGGGCAGGGGTAGGTGTGTACAGAGGGCAGGGGTAGGTGTGTGTACAGGGGGCAGGGGTAGGTGTGTGTACAGGGGGCAGGGGTAGGTGTGTGTACAGAGGGCAGGGGTAGGTGTGTACAGAGGGCAGGGGTAGGTGTGTGTACAGGGGGCAGGGGTAGGTGTGTGTACAGGGGGCAGGGGTAGGTGTGTGTACAGAGGGCAGGGGTAGGTGTGTACAGAGGGCAGGGGTAGGTGTGTGTACAGGGGGCAGGGGTAGGTGTGTGTACAGATGGCAGGGGTAGGTGTGTGTACAGAGGGCAGGGGTAGGTGTGTGTACAGAGGGCAGGGGTAGGTGTGTGTACAGAGGGCAGGGGTAGGTGCGTGTACAGAGGGCAGGGGTAGGTGTGTGTACAGAGGGCAGGGGTAGGTGTGTGTACAGAGGGCAGGGGTAGGTGTGTGTACAGGGGGCAGGGGTAGGTGTGTGTACAGGGGGCAGGGGTAGGTGCGTGTAGAGGGGTAGGGGGTAAGTGTGTACAGAGGGCAGGGGTAGGTGTGTACAGGGGGCAGGGGTAGGTGTGTACAGGGGGCAGGGGTAGGTGTGTACAGAGGGCAGGGGTAGGTGTGTGTACAGGGGGCAGGGGTAGGTGCGTGTAGAGGGGTAGGGGGTAAGTGTGTACAGAGGGCAGGGGTAGGTGTGTACAGGGGGCAGGGGTAGGTGTGTACAGAGGGCAGGGGTAGGTGCGTGTACAGAGGGCAGGGGTAGGTGCGTGTAGAGGGGTAGGGGGTAAGTGTGTACAGAGGGCAGGGGTAGGTGTGTACAGAGGGCAGGGGTAGGTGTGTACAGAGGGCAGGGGTAGGTGTGTACAGGGGGCAGGGGTAGGTGTGTGTACAGAGGGCAGGGGTAGGCATGTGTACAGAGGGCAGGGGTAGGTGCGTGTAGAGGGGTAGGGGGTAGGTGTGCTTTGCTGTACAGCTGCAGTGCACTCTGTACAGGGGCAGGATGAGGGGGGACCAGGGAGCTATAGCAGGGAGATAGATACGCTAGTCTATGGCCAAACGAGACACCTGGACAGGCTCCTCTGCGCCTCTCTCTGCTCTTACAATGCGGAGAACCAGAGCAGGGTAAACCTGGGATAGACACGGGATAGAGACAGAACTAGGGCAGGACAGAGAGGGCAACACCCCTCCGAGTACACAGCTGGCCTGATATGAACCCTGACCTCTGTCCTCACTGGAAACACCATCCATGCCTTTCAATTCAAGCCCAGTACATGCATTACTGTTGGATATGCAACCTATATCATTTTAATATAATAATATGAAACTATTACAAATATAATAGATTCTATAAATTTAAGACCAAGTGTTGACAGCACAGAATGCACCCGTGTGTGCAAATTGCTTTTTAATATCAAATCAACAACTGCACATAGATCCGTTTAGAAAAGGATATTGAATATCAACATTAACATATGATTACATCAAACAACACTAGCAATACAATAATTGACTCCGGGAAAGCTTATTATTCAATACTACATACACTTTAGAAAAGGCAAAAGTCATTTATTGCATTTATCGAAGACAGAATTGCCGCTTATACTGCATATATTCAACGGCATCAAACTGCTACTCTGTTGCAAATATTAATGCATTAGTTATATTAATTCTATTCAAACCACTCTCTGTCTTCACAGTTGTTGGTACATAAACTGACATAACAAACTGCTGATACTGTATGTCACATATATTAATACATTAGTTATATTGATATGAATTGTTTTCAAACCTTTCTCTGCCCGCTCGGTTGTGGATATATAAACTGATGGACAGTTTTCCTGGAGGTTTGCTTTGGCAGAGGGGAACGGGAGGGAAAGCTAGCGGAGCAGTGACCTACCTTCTCGTTGTACTTGAACTTGACATAGAACCAGCTTGATTTGATCATCCTGCCGCCCTGTGCCCTCGAGTCCGAGCAGACGACAGCGGGAACGCCGGGAATATTGAGGCTTTCGGAGCGACCGGAGCCGGGCTGAACGCCGTGCGGAAAATAATAGATGCTCTCGCGCCCGCTAACACTGTAGCTTCTCTTTCCCTCTCTTTAACCTCCACTAAGGCTGTCTCTCTCACTCTCTGCCTCTCTACTTCTCTCTCCCTCCCTCTCTCTCTTTCCCTGCCCGTCACTCTCTCCCTCCCTCTCTGCCTCTCTTTCTCTCTCAATCCCTGCCTGCCTCCCTCTCTCTCTCCCTCACCCCTCCTCTCCCTCCCTCTCTTTCTCTCTCACACCCACGCACTCTTGTTCCCCCTCTCCTCTCCTCTCCTCCCTCCCTCCCTCCTGTGTGCCTTGTGGAGCGGGAAGCCTGGCAGGCTGACAGAAGGATTCCTCAAAAGGGCTTCAGCAGCGTTCATCACAAATGGCACATGTCAGTAAGCCAGGAGAGACTCGCTCCAGAGCTGGCTGCATCCCAAACTCCAGCCGCCTCTCTCTCTCCCTCCCCCTCTTTCCCTCCTTCACTCTCTCTCTCTGACTCCCCACTCTCTCTCACTTCCCCTCTCTCTCACTGCCACTCTCTCTCCCTCTCTCTCTCTCACTTCCCCCCTCTCTCTCACTGCCACTCTCTCTCTCTCACTGCCACTCTCTCTCTCTCTCACTGCCACTCTCTCCCCCTCTCACTGCCACCCTCTCTCCCTCTCTCTCCCTCCCTCACTTCCCCTCTTTACCTCCTTTACTCACTCTCTCTCTCTGCCCCCCCTCACTTCCCCTCTCTCTCTCACTGCCGCTCTCCCTCCCTCTTTCCTCTCTCTCCTCTCTCTCTGCTTCCCCTCTCTCCCTCTTTTCATCTGGAGCTCCTTCCCCCCCCCCCTCTCTCTCCCTGTTTTCCTGCGCACGTCTCAATTTCCGCCTCTCTCCTCTCACTCCATCTCCTTCTCTGCCTCTGGAAGTTTTGACTTCCCTCTCCATCTCCCTTTCCTGCCGTGCGCAGGGTAATACCTTCCTGTTAACAACACCTTCCCTGCGGACACACATTAGCGCCTGGATAAACATTACCCTGACGACACGCCCAACATCCCCCCCTGTAGGCTGCTGCTCTCCTGCTCCTCGACCACAAAATCCCACAACCTCCCTCTCGAATCCCACAACCCGGTCCCAAATCACAAACCCCCCCCAACCGAATCACATCACCCCTATCCCCAAAACATTCACAGCCCAAAACAGTGGGCAAGTGGTGGTACCTTCCTGTTCAGATCACCACAGTTCACCCAAAAGGGGGATGACAGCCATTGTGTCGAACACACAGGCTCAATTGAACACATTTTAATGGCGCTGCCACATCTGTCCTACAGTGCACCAAAGCTCATAGCTTAAAATTAACATTTTCCACACGCATTTTCCCCTTAATAAGACTGTAAATCATTTTTTCACAATAAGACTACAAATACCACAATTACACTTGTGCTTGCAGATATATGACATGAAATACAGATTTTGGGTCTGATTCATATGGGGGAAACACAAGTGTTCACTTGTTTCCATGAAAGGTGCAGGTATTATATAAATATTGGCACAGTATTCTCAAGTAGTACATGACTATTGCTTCTGTGTTTCTTGGCAAAGCACAGGTATTTTGATTCAAACAGATTTCCGTTGAAGTAACATTCAGGCAATGCGGGATGCAGGCATTCATCTGGTTTGTGGAGATGCTGCGCCTTTGACCTGCTAAAGGATGATATGA
The DNA here is from genome assembly GCF_963514075.1 of Conger conger. Classification (NCBI taxonomy): domain Eukaryota; kingdom Metazoa; phylum Chordata; class Actinopteri; order Anguilliformes; family Congridae; genus Conger; species Conger conger. Next base: position 49,888,484 of record NC_083766.1, on the reverse strand, counting down.
CCCTCAACAACATCTGTCCATCGAAGCTACAGTACACCCAATGGGCGGCCATCTAGTACAGCGCTCTCCGGGAAGACAATAGGGAAAATGGCAGTAAGTGGACCGTGAACTAGACGGAGAAATAAAGAGAAGGCCACCCTGGGTTTCTGCTTACATTCTCCAAGTCTAATTGGCACACGCAGTCTCTGAGATATCACACACACACACTGCGTCTGTATACAACCGCGCCACTCATGGCTTAAGAGGCAACCAACGCCAACTGCAACAGTAGCCTTGCAGTCCACAGAGACTTACCCAAATTTGGGCGACAGCACACCCTCACGCAGGAAGTCTATCCTGGGGGCACATAGCTGTCACAACCCGGATTTCTTAAAAATGTTCTTGGTAAACACGACATAACGAACGGCTAACGCTCAATGTAGCAGTATCCTCACGTCTGGTTAGCTGCCAACTAACACCGCTAGAGCATTGGGAAAAAAAGCAGCAGTATCACCAATAAACTGCTGAGAGGGACCTAATGATCTTGGAGTTTTAATGAGCATCTTTGAACTTTTAAATACTTAGTTTGCCACAGGCACTTCTGAATAGATTGGCACTTGTAAAGAGGCTCACAGAGGGAGAAAAATATATAATCTATGGGGTATTACTGCTCAAGTGTTAAAAGGGAACCCACATTATTTCCTATAACAGACAACATCCATTACTTTTCTTCAGGAGAGAATTGAGTTCACCTAAAGTAATTCTACTTTAGGTGATATACTTCTACTGTGATATACAGTAGGAGACAGCAGTGACCTAACAATACAGATGTATTCAGATTCAGGTCAAACACATAATTCTTCAGGATTCAAATACTTTTCTGTGCTGGATCTTGCCTGATGCAATTGAGCCAACCAAGAGGACCAGAATGTATTTGAGACCATTTCATAAGTTCCAATACACCAGACAAGCTTAGTAAAGCGTAGAAAAGTATTTGAGTCCAAAACGATTACATGTTTGACCCAGGTCTGTATGAAAAGGCGTTATAAAGGAGACATCAGAGACCAAACGGTCTGAATGCGTTATCGGCCGGCGACAGAGACAGAGGTTGCAGACTCCATTGTAAAGGAACATTAAGAAGCTTCGGGTAGTTACATTTTCAGAAAGCCTCCCTTCTCTTTCTCCCTCATGCCAAGATCAATCACCCCTGAACTGCCTCTCTCCCTCCTTTTTGGGACCGAGAGAGAAAAAACAATCCGAGAGAACTAACGACAGCAACTCAGGTCTCTAATGTAGTTTTCTATTTACAGATGAATAAACAGCATTAGGCAGTCCAAGGTCAGCTGTGAGTACACACACAGAAGGGATGGGAAATAAACAGCAGTGTGAGAGCGTGCAGCACTGAGCTGCCGGGGAAAAGGTCCCAGCTCAGCACAGGCTGTGATTACACTGCAGCACCGTGTACAGGGTGTGTACTGGGGTGTAATGCTAAGTGACAGCTGGCTTGCTTAGGTTTGCAAACACACACGCGTGCACACACTTACAGATGCACTCGCTTACAGACACGAACACTTACACACGCTTAACGCGCACACACTGAGAGATGCACTCACTTACAGACACAAACACTTATGCACGCACACACTTACAGATACACACGTAAGCGCACACACTTAGAGACACAAACACTTACACGCGCACACACAGTTAGACACAAACATTTATGCATGCACATGCTTACAGATACACACAGAAGCACACAGACTTACAGATGCACTCACTTACAGACACAAACACCTACGCACGCACACACTTACAGACAGGCACACACACAAAAATACACACAAACAAGCACACACACAAACACACTCACACACATGCATACGTACACAGACACAGACGGACACACACACACTTACATATACACACATGCACGCACACTTACAGATGCACTCACTTACAAACACAAACACTAACGCACGCACACATTTACAGATACACACACGCACACAAAAATACACACAAGCACACTCGCACACACACACACAAACACATTCACACACATACAGACATACACACACACACACTCACACACATACACACAAACACATTCACACACATACAGACATACACATACACAAACAGACGCACGCGCACACTCCAGCATTTACCCTACGGCCAGCTCTGTGACTGAATTATGCATAAAATCGCAGTGCGTATCAGTGTGTGTGTGGAGACACAGCAGAGGACACACAGACCGCCCGCTGGGCTGCACGCATCCTGGCAGAAAACAAGCGGTTGGGCGGTTATGGCAGCGAGCAGGGCCGTGTGTGCTGAAACAGAACGAAAGGGCACGGGCCTCATTTGAGGGCTCTCTCTAAACTCAGAGGAGCGCGTGATGAGGTGGCCTGTACGCCGAGAATGAAACAAGATGGCCGCCGTCACAGAGCCGTTGCAGCGCAGCTTCCATGGAAATGCTGATAAATAAACAACAAGCAGGGACGAGAACAGGGGGGGATTATCACACAGTCTCAGTGTGGAGTGATCAGTGGGATACCACCCCAGTAATACCCCCCAACCAACCTGTACCTGCTCCTCACTCTCACCACAGACCCCCGCCCCCACCCTCACCTGACCCCAAGAACAAGTGAAATATTAGAGATCATTCAAGATATTGAAGATCAGCATAGGCTTCAGGGTCTAGGAGCAACAATTAGACACAGAGCATCATAAAATCCAATCATTAAGACTTCATTCGGGGTGAATGTTCATCGGTGGTATAGCAATGCCATGGGGCCTGCCTTCGTGTTCTGAACAGATGACATTAGTCACATTAGTCAGCGGGGAGGGATGGATGAGGACCACCACCCAAACCAAAACAACCACCAATTCAATTGCCACAGCCCCCGGTGTTTGGAGGTGCTCCTGAGAACGTCCCCCACCCCTAGCCGCTTCCTCCAGGCCCTCCAGACCGTGGATTGGCCGACAGCCCCCCCGGTCGCCACGGCAGCGCCCTCCTCCAATCCCAAGGCCACCGGGCTCAGCCTGTTTGCAATTTTCCGCTAAACCGCCAGAAAAAGGCTTCACGCAAACTTACCCTTCACTTCCTAAACGCGCTTGGTGCTTCCTTTAATCCCTTAAGCTACGGGGGCTCGCGGGCGCCTGCCGTCAGACGTACGGCGCTTACATAATCACGCTGAAACGAGGGGAGAGGCGAGGGAGGAAATGGCCGATTTCTCCCGACACGTTACAGACCCACGGGCCAGTTACGGGTTGGCTCTTCACTCCTGGGCTTTCACTAATTCCATGGACATTTCTAAAATAAATCTTAAGACACATTTTAGCATTGGTTTTAGCTAAGGTGCGTCTTAGGGTTAAGTATTGGAGGGGGTTAGACCTGCCTCAGGCACAAAGGGAAGGCTGGACCTGTGTCTGTGGCGTTACTATGCTTCTACAAGGTGGAGCGTGCTGCAGGTACCGTCGTTCTGATGTCCAAACGGCTAGTTTAAATAGTTTCTTCATACAGATTGTGTGGATTTCTTTGGGAACTGTGTGTTTCGATACTTTCACAGTGTATTGTTTATAGTACACATAGTAAGGGAAATGTTGTTTTCCACAATGTGGGACCTTTAAACATTTCGTTTTATTTAACTTTTCATTATTTTTATTTTCATTTTTCGTTCTTACCTCTTTTCTGTTATTTACACAACACAATTGTGTTGCAGTTCTGTATGAAATGTGCTACATAAAGAAAGTTTTGCTGGCTTGCTTAAGACGTTGGGCCCGGGGGTAAACGCAGTCAAACCGTGACACGACGGAAAAGCTCCAGCCACCGCTTCCCTTTCCGTTAAATATTCCCGCTCCGGAGAAGAGTCGCCGCACCGGAGCGCCTAAATCTCCCGCGGAGACGGCTGGGGATTGCGGCGCTCAAACCCTCTTCCCGCCACAGACTCTGCGAAACGAAGACGTACGAGACTTTAGCGCAGGTGGATCAACGCAGACAGTCTTGACAGGTTCCGGAAGGTTCCGGGTGGCAGGGGGAGCCTCCCCCGCCCCGCGCGGGCGTCAGGATGTGGCAGGGAAGGTGACACGGTGACACACAGTGTTACGCACTCTGTCACGCTGACGGGACTTTCCGGGGCTTTCTACGCTGCGCTGCCACTCAAGCCGTCGCCTGTCGCTGCTACCTGTCCTCTCTGCTCTCTGTCATACCTGTCTGAGGAGAGGAAAATATAACCTCATAACGGACAATAAATCCAATGGACATAACAGGGTAAAGCTTTATTCTACAGACCGTTAGTCGCCTAGTATTTCCTGGGTAAACTGTATGCAATTATTCTGCAGCAGAATTGGGTCAAATACATAATTGTTTTAGATTCAAATACTCGTTTGCGGTCGATTGATCTTGGCCTGGTGCAATGAGCCAAACGGGGACCAGAAGGCAGCGTTCGCTGTTTTGTGAGGAAAGAGCAGAGGTAACCTAAAAAAACACCGCCAAAGCTATGCCAGTGACAGCGGGACCCGGGGGGCCCCAGGAACAGTACGAGTGTAATCCGCCTGAAGCCTTATATTTGGTTTCCTTGGTGACCTCAGTATCTCAGAGGGTCAGCCAATGGGGAAGGGCGATAGGAGAAGGCTGTCAGAGAGCTGCGGTCACATACAGTATAGCCTCCCTCCATAGGCCTGTGAGAGATGCTGTCAGGCTTCGTGTTGACACCCAGGAGCTTCACGGACTGTGGCAAAGGACCCGTCCGTTTGACGGGTGGACGCTGTGACTGAGGGAGAGAGCGGTGCCAGTTTCAGTCCACAGAACGTTCCGGAAGAGACAGGGGAGTTGCTTCTGTTGCCAAATAACACTCACCCCCCTCCTCCAGGGAAGGTCTGTCAGGGGCGTGATTTGCACTTCATAAACCCCCGGACCGGAGACCTGACAGTGCGACTTCAGCTGTCAGGAGTACTGGAATGCTGCAATTACACTGCAGCTGAACAAGCGCGCGCACACGCACACACACACACACACACACACGGTGGAAATGCAACATCCACCAGCCAAGCACTTAACGGCTTAAAAACAGTCAGCTTTTTTATTTTGATTCAGTTGACTAGAAGATAGAGAACTCAGCTTGGTTAAAACACGGCAACTTGAGGGAAAAGGTCGGCTGTTCTGGCGGTCACAAAGGTGAAACCACCAGAACTGTCGGTTGGTATTTAAAACAGAACAACAGGAGACCTAACTCTGACAAGCAGCAGCCATTTAAGGGAAGAATTCCCTTCAGTTACAAGGGAACATGGAGCAAATTCCTCCTGTGATCCATGGAAGGGCATGGCAGTGGAGACTGGCACGGGCTGGAAAAGAACTTTCTAGATGGGGCCAGAGATCGAGAGGAGGAGCTTTCCCTCGCCAGGATGTCTGTGCAGACGCCAAACGCCAAACCCAGACACTCCAGCTTCCCGAAACCAGACGTGGGTCAAGTATGGAATTGTTTTGGATTTTTACTTTATTGAACTTGCCTGGTGCAACTGTGCCAACCAAGAAGACCTGAAGGTGGCATTCGCACTTTTTCAGAGTATTTCAGAGGTTCCAAAACACCAGACAAGCTTGGCAAAGCGTAGAAAAGTATTTGAATCCAAAATGATGACGTGTTTGACCCAGGTCTGGCCGAAACATTGAAACGCACCGCCCGTTCGCACGCTCACTAGCCGTCTGAAACGTAAACCCCCTTGCGTGTCCCGGCTGTTGTACCTTTGGTGAGAAACGGATCGAATGCGAGCAGGAAAAAGATAAACGCGTGGGTAATTGCTCGCAGATGAGGTGTGAACAATGGCGCTCGCAGGAAGTGGAAGAGTACTGGCCCCGACATGGAGAGGGAGCGGGGCCTCGCAGTGTCCACTGCCTGTTTAGAGCACGGAGCTCACAAATCACTACCAGAGGGGAATTCACCTGGCACTTGAGAGAGAGAGAGAGAGAGAGAGAGAGAGAGAGAGAGAGAGAGAGAGAGAGAGAGAGAGAGGGAGAGAGAGAGAGAGAGAGAGAGAGAGAGAGAGAGGAGTGAGAGAGAGATGAGAGAGAGAGAGAGGGAGAGGAAGGGGGGGAGAGAGAGAGAGAGAGAGAGAGGAGAGAGAGAGAGAGAGAGAGGGAGGGAGGGAGAGGAGGGAGGGAGAGGGAGGGGGAGAGAGAGAGAGAGAGAGGGAGAGGGAGGGAGGGAGAGGGAGGGGGAGAGAGAGAGAGAGAGAGAGAGGGAGGGGGAGAGAGAGAGAGAGGGAGGGAGGGAGGGAGGGAGGGAGAGAGAGGGAGAGGGAGAGAGAGGGAGGGAGGGACAGAGAGAAGAGAGAGGAGGAGGGAGGGAGAGGGATGGAGAGGGAGAGAGAGGGCGGGAGAGAGAAGGAGAGAGAGAGGGAGGGAGAGAGAGAGCTATGGTGCTATGCATAGGCGGCATATGTAATAGGCTTGGCAGGCTTTCCATATATTCTAATAAATTAAATAAATTGAAATTGACCGAGAGTGGTAGGAGGGAGAGAAAGAGAGAGAGCTAGCTATGGTGACATGCCTTCACAGATTTCACAGGCGAGTGTGTGACCCAGGCAAAAAAAATCAACAAGTATTTCAGTCTTAAACATTGAGATTTAAAATCTTCTTTCTTTTACTATGTGATTATTAGGTGACAGCTAAAGCAAATTTCCACTGTAAAGCAACAGCAACTTAAAACAGGCTAATATTTTCTTCCTGACAGAAAAATACAAGACCTTAAGTCTTATTCCGAGACTAAAACGTTTGTCAAGACAGCCATTTATTGCTTTTCCACAGAAGACCAACTGACAACCGAGCTTTCACTTTCCTTCACCGCAGAGCCGTCACTACCCCCTCCTGAAGACCTACAGCACATTCAACCATTTCCCCTCCCTCCCTCTTGCTCTCCCTCTCTCTCTCCCTCCCTCCCCCTCTCTCTCTCTCTTTCCCTCCATCCCTCTCTCCCCCTCTCTCCCTCCCTCTCTCCCTCTCTCCCTCTTCTCTCCTCTCTCTCTCTCTCCCTCCCTCCCCCTCTCTCTCTCTTTCCCTCCCTCCTCTCTCCCCCCTCTCTCCCCCTCCCTCCTCTCTCTCTCCCTCCCTCTCGCCCCCTCTCTCTCCCTCCCTTCCTCTTTCTCTCTCTCCCTCCCTCCCATCGAGCGAGTCCCACCGTCACCGCACACTGAAGGCCTGTGAAAAACGCGCTGCCTCGGTCCTCGGTTCAGGAGACTGACTTTTTGTTCGATCCCACAAAGCCCGCTGTGGGGCTGGGAGTGCGCGGGGGTGATAAATTAGAGAGCCCACACCGAAAACTGAGCTCTAAACACACACGGCGGCGGGCCGGCGAAACGCCGCTGGGGCCTCGGTGTAGTTTACCTCCCGCGGCCCCGAGAGCTCGGCCCTGCCCGCTTCGCCCGGAGAAGAAAGAGACGAGTCACTCTTTCCACAATTCCGCAAGGGAAACCCTCCAAACGCCGTGGTTCAACTGAAGCCACCTACCTGCGCTGAGGAGCGGAGCCACATTACAAAAAAACAAAGAATAAGTCAGTCTCGACAAATATTTAGTCATATATTTAGATGTAATATCTTATTTCTATTACTTTTTCGCTAATAAGAGAAATATTGCCGATGAGTGAGACAGTTTGGCTCATTTTCGAGGTTTTACCAATGGGGCCAGAGAATTTCACTTGTCACGTAGACAGTAACTAAAAGCAAACTAATATTTTGGTCACATTTCTATTACTTCTTTTGCTAATAAGACTAAGACATTAAGAAGGAGGTGAGGCAGTTTGACCCGATTCAAGATTTGCCAATGTCCGAAGGTAATTTCATTCGTCAAGCAAACAGTAACTTAAACCAAACAAATATTTCTACTTGAGAGAAAGAAACAAGGTTTTAAGTCTCATACAAAAACACTTGTTAGGACTGTTTTTGCAATTGTTTCCTGTAAAGGTCTCTACGCCCACTCATGAGGGCTTCATTAGCGCGGTGCTGAAGTGGAAAGGTACCTCGCTGGTCCCGGGTTGTTTTATGTCTGCTCTGCCGGAGTGTACAAACTGTTAAGGTAAACTCACACTTCCCACCGGCCAGGCAGGCCCCGGAGGAGTCTCCGCATATCCTGACATTCCGGAATAAATCAGCGTGTTTCTTTTTTTTTTTTTTTTTTTTTAACCGGGGGAGGAAAGCTGTAACTGGCAGGTACCCCGGGCTGGGAGCTGAGGGAAGTAGATTACCATCCATCCTGGTTCGCTAGGCTGGGTTCAGGGGGGGAGGGGGGGGGGAACAGGGGTCAGTCAGTGCAGCTCACCCACCACGGGCGGCATTAGA